>NW_010259251.1:0-37529 GCF_000690775.1 Eurypyga helias
AAAAAAACGCAAAAACATGTGTTTGTTTTTAGTGATCCCAATCCTCCTTTGCTTAGGAACATGCATTGCTTTTGTATGTCCCAGTCCTTGGCTGCAAAAATGAAACTTCATCCCCTCGTAAGCAGTCTTCCTGCCATGGTCTGTGTTTGTCCTTGTATAACGCTGGGTCCTCTCAGAGTTTTTGGCTTCAATCCAATGGTTCTGGCCATTAATTGATACTCACACACAACACCGCCTTCTTCCTGTCCTCCTGATTCCTCTTCATTTCTCTCTACAGGGAAATTTCCAGAGTGTGCAAAATTCCATGCCACTTTCCATGCTCTAGCAACACAAGGGGTGTGGGAGATTCTAAGTTTAATTGAAGCAAGTTTGGCTAAAAATTCAATTGGGTTTGTTTGGAGGTTTTTTAACTTCTTTCGAAATGTGAGCAGCGAGTAAACCCGAAGTTGTCTTTCCTTTTTCCCTCCAAAGGGAGGGACTAAGCCCAAAGTATGAATGTTTGGGTTAACATAGGTGTTAAATCTTGTGCCCTCAGCTGCCGCACTGAAGGTTCACGTGCATTGGCTGCTTTCGTTAGACTTCTGAGAGTCTCTCCTCCCAACATTCGCATTAATAAACACCAGTGTTAACGTAGACCTTGGCAATTTGACTGACTGCCATTTGGGAGTGCATCTAAAGTCCGTTTTGGTGTTGGAGGAGGTGTCGTTACGATATGGTGTTGGGGGAAATGTCTGTAATTAGGGAGTGAAGTGATTGGGGGAGTCTCCCGACACATTCAGCACAAAGCCTGCGGCGTGGATTTGAGCTGCCGAAAGCTGCACAACTCACCGTCAGGCTTGCTCCGAGCTGCGGGTGGGGGAAGATTGAGAGGATTGTGGAGATGTTTGTGTCAAGTTTGAGGATTTTTAAATATTGGAAAATTGCAGTGGTTTGGTGCAGAAGTGTCATTCAAAGCAAAGAATAGAGGTGGGTGTGGAAGTTGTTGAAGGTTATTTATCACAAACAGACCTAGGAGCCTGGGATTTTTTTAAACCACTGTTCAGCTATGGCAGGGAGGGTCTGAACTCCGTGTAGAGTCATCCAAGAGACATGATAGTTTGAGCCTGCTTTCTGCGATTGCCCCACCAACCCCCCAAGGAGGGGCAGAGAAGAGAACCCCACTGTTTGTTCTCCAAGTGTGGGAGATGCTTACAAGGAAGAGTGTGGAAGAAAGGGACACGGACAGGGTGCAGAAGTAAACCTGCGCTGGGGCAGAGCTGGAACATGGCTCTGCAGGTCTACACGGTCATGTTCTGCAGGAGAATGAGGATGGCAGCTGGCAGGGTGGCACAGAAAGATGATTACTTTTAAAAAAAATCTCGTCATTCACAGTTTACCCCAAAATGGTGTAAGTCCTATCGCACCAGGCCTGTCACAGATGAGAGAAATGTCCTGAACGGGTTATGATGGATATGATCTGAGCACATGAGAAAGTTTAAGATGCAGCTCAGGAGGAATGATAGTGTGTTTGCACTGTTAGGTAGGAGTGACCTGCTTCACAGCTGAGGTTGGGGGGCAGGGGAGGGGATGGAAACCTGGCCAGTTTGGGAAAGGATCTGGTGTTCTTGAGGATCAGAAACTGAACATGAGTCAACAACCTCAGGCTGTTTAGGAAAAAGCAAACTTCATGTTCCAGTGTATCAGCAGTAGATCCCGTAGGACATGGGAAGCAACCCTTCCTCTTTGCAACGCGCTTGCAAGGCCTCAGTTGGAATGAAGTGCCTGATTTTGAGCACCACGTGTCGGAAGCAGAGCAGGGGGCAGCTGGGCGGACAGGGATGGCAAGGCAAATCAGAGCTGTAGGGAATGTGTGACCTGTGAGCGGCAACTGAAGAAATCGGAGCTCTTTGGACTCTGAAGGGAGATGGGAAGAGAGAAGAACACAGGCTTCTGTATGAAGAAATAGCATGTTCACTCTGTCTGTGATGGATGGGAGAGGAAATAGCACCTTAAATTGCACTAAAGGAGGCAGGATAAACAAAGGCACTAAGCGTCACCATGTTGAAACACTGAGATGGATTGCACAAGGAGGTGATGGAGTCTGCTGCTGAAGGTGTTGAAGGTTCAGTTCAGCCTATCAGTTGGGGTAGCACAGGCCTGCTTGGTTTGGTTTTGAGGGGAGAGGTGGATATCAAATACTTTTCTGTTCCCTATTTTCCTATGATCTCGTAACACTGTTGTATGTCTGAGTTGTACGCTAGAGGCATGGTTTGGTAAGGCAGCGGATGGCTGGAGCACGTGAAATGTAAGAATGTCAAGTGAAAACAGCTTTTAAAGCGAAGGATGAGGAGTATAAAATTGGGATAGAGGACTAGTAATGTAAATAAAATATTAAAACCAGAAAAAGCAATTGGAAGATAGATGTTACTTTCCCTGTTCCTCCATATGTTGCCTTTTTGGTCAGAAGAAAGTAACTTTGCAAGTTTGAGGCTAAAGGCAATACACCACGTGTCTTGTGAACTTTGAGAGGCTTTTTGAAGGCTCAGCCTCGGGTAACTGAATCCTCAGGAGTGCCTTGCCTGAGGGGAGGGACAGAGAAGGAAGAAACGTTTTCTTCCTATACAGAATAGCCTGTAGGGCCCTGCCCCATTTTCCTTGAAAAACAGGAGATGCTTGTATAAGGAAGCAGCTGGAGCTGGTTGAGCAAACTACACAGGTAAATAACAGAGGAAAAAGCAGAAACCTGCAGGACAGCCAGTGGTCTATGAAAAGGTAAAACAAAGGTGTAATGTTGGCATACCAGAAGGGCGAAAAGGCAAATACAAGAGAAAGGATGAAAACATGCCCATGTGTGCACGTGCTCTGAGAGCATTACTTGACGTCTGGGGAGCTTATATGAAAACTTGGTGGAGGGCTTAGGATATGGTCAGAGACTTGGTTCATTGAAAGCAGTGATTTATTTGCCTCAGTCGGTTGGGAAGGATTCATAAGCACATTATCTCTTCAGGTAAGCCAGAAGCAAGCAATAGAAAGGAAGGTTAATGACAACAAACAAACAAAAAAATGCACTGAGGGCAAAAGTCTGAACTAGATTTAAGACAGTGGAAGAACACAAAATTAAGTGAAAACCAGATGTGATATACGATTAATAATGATGCCACCTTGAGAAACTCCACTAAGATATCCAATGTGCCTCTAAATTAGATAGTAGAGAGTACACAGAAAAGGGATTTGGATTGCTCATGATATTTTTGTTTGGGCTCTGTCAGCTTTTCTAGCAGACTGGCTGTGGGGCTGCTGCAAGCCCTGTTGTTAATGATTGTTCAGGAACTCATCAGTCTAGTGGTGAGGATATGGGTGCGCACGTCTTCCTCGGCCCAACCCCACAACCATCAGAAGTGCAAGAGTTGACTGAACGCTGAGATGGGTTCGCCTCAATATCTGTTAGTTGCTGTCAGCCCTGGAAGAGTGCAGATGACCACAGCCTTTTAAGTGGGCCATCGTGGGATTTCACATCAGAGAGCACAGCCTGGGTATTCACATCCTGACCAGGGCTTTAAGACTGTTCCTCAAGGACTTCAGTGCACACCTGAACATCAGCTGTGCTAGGCTAGCTCTTTACTTCTTTGACGAAATGGTCTCCCTGCATTTTACATGGTGTGCGCACTCCTCTCTGGACAGTCAAGAAATACGTCTAGAGAATTTCGTGTATGTTTGACCTCATGCCAGAGGGGTTTTGGCTCATTCAGTTGCTCAGCTCATTCCCATTTTAGCATGGAAGCTTCCTCATACCCATAGCAATATGAGGAGTCAATGTAAGGATTTGGTATGACCTCAGTCGTTTTGAAAAGACCAGCTGAAAATCTGCTAAACCAGCCTGCCAGCAGTGAAGTGAAAGCAACTCCCGAGCACGTGGAGTTCTGTGTCTTGAAGAAAAAAATTAAATCAAAGACTGAAAAAAAGGATGTGCTGAGGCTCCAGCCCAAACCTGATCTTACTTCCAATAAGGGTTTTAACTGGGTGAACAAAACCAGCTATCCCCTCAGTCAAAAAATGTCACTTCAATCCAAGGCACTTGGAGGGAGAGCACAGGAGAGCTGCTACAATTAGTGTGCAATCTCGTTAGCCTGTACCATTTTCCCCCAGGAGGCACTTGCTTGATTTGATTACAACAGCAAAGATATAGTGCAGTTTCAAAAGACAGACCAGTCCTGGGTTGTCTGAGCTCACCAAAGCTGTCCCCTGTGGATCAGACCCCTATTTGTACTGTTTCCATAAGGCAAGTAGGGCATCAGAAGCTTATTGGCAGTTGTTGCTGCATGCGGGGCACCTGCCAAGATTAATATACAAAACATTCCCCTCCCCACCTCCTCCTTTCAAAAAGTAACCGGCATAAAAGTGTTATTCAATTAGTAATTACCCTGTCAGAAACCTCATGTTGTCAGAAGCTGTTGCTAAGAAGACAGTGGTTATTAATGATGTACCGAGCTGCACGCTTCAGCGTATCTTTGGAAATGATACAGATGTGTTTCTTTGCAGATGACTGGTTAATTTTGCTTTGAATCAGTTAGTAATCTGCAGAGAACATATGTAGCAAGTAGCTAGGTATAATTTATTCATTGTTTCTTTAATTATTCTGTTTGTCTTAATTCCATATTGTCAGGTTTTCAGCTGCCATTAGTAATAAAAGCAAACTGAAAACCCATGCAGCTGAAGATATAATTTCTCTAGCATTTTTCAAATGGGCAGGGGATTCATCTTTTCTTGGAATAAATTGATTTACTGCAACTACTGTCTAATGCAATGCTATAGAATAAGTTAAAACCTTATAAAATTTTTAAACGCTCCTCTGAGGAACGTACGTTCATGTCATTTGCTGTATCTGCGTAGAGTTATCTCTGTCTGTTTTGGTTGCTGGCATGGAGAGAAAATATAATTTCTAGAAATTCATTGTAATGTCAAACAATAAACTGAAACAGCATCATTTAAAACTGTTGAAGAAAATCAACAGTGCCATTTGAGACCTCTGAGTTAGAGATGATGAACTGAAATTTCAACATCTTTCCATTTCTCCATATATTGTTGACTGCCAGTAGTTAATCTCCTAACTAAACGTATGCAAACAAAACCCCAGTTGGTTTACCAGTACGGGTATGATTCCTTTTTGACCAAGTGCTCTTCTGTATGTTGTTACCTGTAAAACCTTTTCTTTCCAATGGGATCTTTCTCTTTTTTTTTCCCCGAGTCACAAATTTTTCATACAGCTATTTTGCACTGTAAATTTGGAGGCCTGAACTGTCTCAGGAATCTAATGTTGTTCTGGGACTGTTCCTTGGACAGCTCTTCTGACAATTTCCCTTTAAAGGAGTTATTGTTTGCTGCCTGACTGCTTTCCTATCCCAGGTGAAGTTGCAAATTCCTGCAGGACAAAGTTAGATGTTTTTGAGAAATATATTCCCTAAGTCAAAATTCCATGATTTGACTCAGCATTAGAGTCTAGCAGAAATTGTGCAGTGCGTAAAATAAAAAATAATTCTGATATTAAAGTCATGCCAAACAACCAGAGGCATCCTTTTTCTGCACCTTATGAGTCTCCTGTTAACAGAAAACTGTAAAGATTTGGGATATACCTCATTAAAAATTTTATTTATAAAAAAAGCTATGCATTTTTCCCAAGAAACTTTGCACTCTCACTGCCAAAGTACAGTTTGTCTTACTGCTTACTGCTCTGATTTGAACTAAATTCTTTTGTAGCTATCCCTTGAACAACAGCGATCTGCATCAGTTCAACATTGAGGAGAACGGTGGAGCACCGTATACCACAAAAATGCCTGCAAGGCACCACCACCACCACCGTCATCACCACCACCACCCGAATTATGGCGCCCTTGCTCCTGACAGCAAAGACATTATTCCTGGAGTTCCAAACCCCAACAGTAAGTCCACTGCAATGAATATCATTTCAGTAACTGTGCTGCTTGCAGACTTCTCTCTGGCAGGGAGGCAGGGACATCACACGTTTCACTTTTGCTCCTCGAAGCTTCTTTTTATGTTATTTGCTAGGTCTGTAGTATGTGCACATGAGGCAACATTTACAACTTCCTGGCTTTGCTATGGGGTTGCGGGATTTGGTTTTAGATTGGTGTTCCATAGCTGAACAAATACCCAATTAGTCACAGATACTGAGTCTCCAGCCACCTGGCACAGGGTATTTTTTCATTCTTACTATTTATTTGTATAGTTTCACAAACCTATCCTTGTCTGCCATTGTCTTTTGCTGATCTGTCCAGCTGGCCTTCAGCCCTCATTGTTTGGATCTGACTCTTGCTTTCATGCCTGGGCACAAACAGCAGAAATTTTGGAGCACTGGACAAACAGCATCTTGCTCTTACTTTGGGTAATGGGAACAATTCCAGCTACCACGACTGTGAATATGCTTGCTTGCTTGGTGGAGAAACTCTTGGTATGTAGAATGCAAAGAGAAGAGAAACCTACCTCTTCCTGATGCAGCCTTGGGGAGTTTGGGTGTAGGTCCCTGCTGCTGAACGTGTACAGGCTTTTTTAAGGGTACGTAGCTGGGCCGAATGTTTGTAGGTTTACACAGGAACTGGAAGAGAACATCCCTGCTATTGAGCAATTCTACTTTTCTTGCTCTCCAAATTTATAATGTCTGCACTCTGCAGTGTGAGATGCTGAAGCTGTGTAAGAATTTCAGAAGATGGCAAAACAAGGTATGATCTATGATTTTCCTTGCCTCAAGGGGACAATAAGTTCATCCTTTGCCCGGTTTTTGCCTTTTTAAGTGTAAGATGCCTGAGATAGGCATCCATTATGGAAACTTTCAGCTTGGGAAGTTAATCTCACAAAACTCAAATTCCTGAAACCAGGATCTTGTAACAAATGGTGCTGGCTGACCTTGACTGTAGGCTGTCCCTCCTCAGCAGTAACGCACAGACATCTACCTGCACAGGCACTTCAATCAGACTTTGTTTCAGAAACCCAGAAACCTTTTCTTTAATCTTCTTTCCCAAGGAGAGGGAGATAGCAGTTTTTCCGAGGGAAGCTCAAGAAATAAAATGCAAGGCATTATAGGTGTTTAAGGAAGGAATCCAAAGCAGCAATACGAATTGCTTGCTGAGGGTTTTAGTGAAGCTACTCCCTTAGGAGCAACCTCCAGGAGACGTGCTGTGCTCTTCTGTCCTCCATTGATTGCACACTCCACACTGGCTGTGAAGAGCATGGGGCTGGCATGGCACACTGTCAGCACAGCCCCCCTCACCTGGGGCTGGCATGGAGGCCAGAGCGGGCCAGCGGGCACTCTTGTGCCGCTGACCGGTATCCCTACCTCGGCTGTGATCTGCAGCAAGCGGTGCTGGCCAGGAGGGTGGCTCAGGCCATCCCCTTAGGTAACTTCTGGGTGGCTCTTCATGGCTGCGCACCTGCTGGACCTTGGCCGGCTGGTCACAGGGCCACCACGAGTGGCAGCTGAGTGCTGGCAGAAAGGGATGCTGGCGAGGCTGAGTTGGAAAGCCTTGCCTGGGCTGTCAGCCTGCTGCAGCAGGAGGCGGTGACCTTTCTGGGGGGTGTGCCAGCCTGTATTTGTCTTTCCCAAATTAGAGCTAAAGCACGCCAGGAAGTTGAGTCGGAGCCAGCTATGCTGCTGCTGAGTGTCCCGGCCCTGAGGGCACTGCAGGCCCTTCTGCCCCTATCTCCTCCTGGGGGTTTCTCCATCCTGCCCACTGCCCAGGGCTGTGTCTGCCCTCCGCGGCCTCAGCTTCTGCCCCAGCAACCCTGCAAGCAGGCCTGGTCTCCAGCTCCCCACAGCCCTGCCATGGGCCCTGCTGAGCCAGGCCCACCCGTAGAGCGGAAGGGGATTAAAGAAACAACAGCAGAAAGTACAGTACAGGGTGTTTATTCCAGCTCTGTGTCTCCTCTTAGCCTTACACTGCTTTCCCACCCCTCCTTGTTGTGAAATAAGCTTAGAAAAAGCTCACAAAAGCGTAAAGGCAAACATCAGGAGCAGTTCTGCTTGTGCCCAGCAAGCGTTACCTGCGAGATGAACTGTGAGGCCTGGGAGGCTGCATCCCCCCAGGAGCGGGGAGGGCGAGCACGCTCCCCAAACCCCACACCACTTGGAGGGGAGCAGCCTTCCCGGCCTGTGCAGCAGCTGCCATGCTCTGAAGGGGACTTCAACAGCACACAGCACCTATTCCTGGAGGTAGATTTACCTTTCTCTTCGTTTTGTCTGCTTACAGCTGGTTCATGCTAGCTATTCGATTAGAGAAAAGGGAACCAGTGCTGGTTCCTGACGTGGCCTAATGCCAGTAGTGCCAAATGCCAATTCCTGGTTTCTCAAAGGGAGCAGAAAGCGACAGGAGCACCTTGGAGGGGAGGCTGTAGTGTGGGTACGTGGGCTGCATCCAGCTGAGCTGTTCAGGCGGCTGTGCGAGCTGTGAGCTGTCGTGTCGTGAGCAGGCGTGATGCCCCGTGGCAACCCATCGCTGATCCCCTGAGGACCCATCAACCTGACCAGAGGAGCAAGGCTGATTTCCCTTGAAAGGCCAGCCCACTGTTAGACCTGGCATGTTTATGCCATTAGAGCAGCGATGGCATGGATAGGACCGCTTCCCTTAAAAGAGAGTCAAAGTTATTCATTTGCAGCTTGGGGTGACAGTCTGGGTGCCTTTTCAAGGCTGGTGCTCAGTGGGCTTGGTTTGGGTTTGTTTTTAACGGATTTGTTAAAATGCTGCTCGGGTTATTTCAGCTGAGAAAACGGTCTCGTAGCGAGCCTGTGGAAAAGGCTGGTAGTATATGCGCTGAAATGGTGCTTCCATTCAGTTATCTAGGACTGCACACGTGGCAGAGTGTGTGGGACAAAGACCCAGGCAGAGAGGAGACACTCAGAGGGGTCTGCGTCAGGAACCCGGGGACACAGAGGACCGAGATCTGGCTCCAAGCCACATGGAAAGGCCACTACTGGGAGTGTTTCTAGGAAGTAGGTAGTCACTAGCCTGGGGACACTCTTGGGGAAAGAGGGTGCTTGTGACTAAAATATCTCAAGTGGAAATTCCTGAAGAGCCAAAATGCTTCATGGGGAGAATACACTGTCCTTGTGGAAACTTCCCCATGAGCTGACAGAGGTGAGGCTGCAGCATATCAGCACTTCATTTCGGCTACCTTGTGGTTTTCCAAGGGACCATGGACATTTCGTTGCTTATTCTAGTGCATGTGGACTGGATTCATCCCTGAGCTCTGCAGTGTTTTGAAATTCATGTGGAGTGAAACATGGGGTGACCCACTCAGATGTACCCGGCACTGGGTCAAGAGCTGGAGGAATCGTCTGCCTTTCCTCCACTTACACCTATTCTGATAAATTCCAAAATTCCAGCGCAGTTTGCAGAACATGTGGAGGAGGAAAGTGACACTATGCCCAGCCAAGCTTCCCTGTAAATACTGGTTCACATTTTGCAGCAAACACATAGCCTGGGATTTTGTTACTGAAAACAAACCCAGGCCAGACCTGCCTGATTTTTCACATTCCAATTTGTCTACTTCAATTACTGGAGGAGGTGAAATCCAGTGAAACAAATCTGACGTGTGTGGTTATGAAGGCAGTTCAGCAGAAGATGTTGTTTTCCTGCATTCAGCCTGAGAATTGTATTGGTGATGCTGCCCTTCACCTCAAAGGTAACATCCACAGATCTTACCTTTTAAACCCTCCCCGGCGTATTCGCAGGGGTCCCAGGGACTACTGTATTCAAGAGCAGTTAGCCTTACAGCGCCAGTGCCACGGCACAGAGAGGGTGAGCTGCTAGCTAAGCCTAATTCAGCATGGAAACGTTGGGCATGGATTACCAGGTGCGTGTAAGCAGATCCACCGGCAGCAGCTGGGGCTGTCGCTAAAAGCAGATGCCAACAAGCATGCAACGCGGCTCACAGAATTTTTATGACGGAAAGATGACGAACGAGAAGAAGGAGCCCAGCTTGCCTGTTGAACTCTGGGCTGAGCTTGCAGGTTATCACTGACAACAAGATATCCTTTATTCCCGAGCTGCTCACTACAAAAGTCCCTGTGTAACCCTGAGCAGAGAATGGGGTAATACAGGCTGAGTTTCGGGCTGGAAATAGTGCTTTGAAAAACCACAGTGCTGCCAGATCCTTTCTTGAAGTGAAAGCCTGGTTGTGCCAAAACTTAGTGCTGACTCAGGAAATGTGTGCCTTTTGTAGGACTACAATTTTTTGCCTTTTTTTTTTTTTAAATCTACCTTCAGGGTTGAATGAAAAGGCTAAGCTGGCTTGCTTGTTTTCTGGAGCTCTCCCTTTAAACAAAAAAGGCCCAGCTTAGAAGTCAGTTTTAAATCATAGCAAACTTGAATAATTTAATTAAACACTTTTTCCTCTCTATGTTATTTCTCATCAGGAAAATAAGATGATTCTGTTTCTTCAAAAAAAAAAAAACTCAAACCCCACAGCCACCATCATGTCTTAGCTCATGGCTGTGGTAATTTATTCCTGGGTACCATCGAGCAGTTTCACAGTCTCACATCTGTGGAAGCTACTGTGATGTGAGAAATGCCAAACTCTGGCATCGCTAACTTGTGATGAGAGACCACCAAAGGGAGGTCAATGCTGATATTGTAACCCCTTCTAGGACATTATTATCTCAGGGTCTGATAATGTTTCACCAATGCCAAAGGCAGCTTTCTGCTTATATCCCTGTAAGCTGGTTTTAGCAGTTTGTCTCTAGTCATCAAAGCCCTTAATGTATATTTAAACAGCTGTAGAATTAGAACTTGAGTGAGTAATATTTAATATTCTTAGGACAGCTTAAGAACCTGATCCAAACAAAACTGCAGTCCATGCAAGGTTTTTATTGATTTCAGTGGGCTTTGAATCAGACTCCAGAGATTACCCAATTGTTCCCAACTGTCATTATCTACAATCCATGGCAAAAGGAAATACAGGAGGATGGAAGGATTCATTAAATCACCACACGATGAAGCTCATTCTTCTCAGTGTACTTAAAGATATGCATATAAATGCCACACTAACCCCCCAGATGTTGGCAGAGACCTTTCAGGGCTGTCTCAAAAAATATTTTTCCTTGTCTTTCTATGTCGGTGGTTTGCTCAAAATCTCTGTTGACAAAGCACGGCAAATTCCTGACAACAGTCTTAAGGAGGCAGGCACATAAATAAAGATGTCTGAGAGAAGCCAAAAGCTATACTCTGATCCCTTTACACATCACATGTTCTGAGAGTGGCACCTTGGCTGCATAAATAATCCCCCTGGTGTCAACTGAGTTTTAGAATAGAGAGGAGGTAGAGGCGGGGAGGTAAGGAAAGAAGTGTCTAGCCCAAAGCTGGCGAAAGCCCTGCTGAAATCTAGGGATGGGAAAGAAGGAGGAGGGGGAGGAATTGTTTGCTAAGTAGAAAAAGGAAAAACGTCCCGACAGGCATAATTATGAAACATTTGAGATGGTCTTGCGGGGAAGATGGTTTGCTGACCGCTGTCGCTTCAAATGCAGCTGAGTGTCTTGCTCTGCGGTTCTTCTGTAGCCTCCCTTCAGACTGTGTTGTTTTTTCTTTCTTTCCTTTGGGCATCTTTTTAGAACTGAGCTCAGGACTTCCCCTTCTTTATGATGAAACTTCTCATCTGAAGAAAATAGAAACGGAGAGTGTGAAGGTGGTTGGACCATGGCCGGCCCTGCACGTCAGCATGACCAAGGTATAGCATATACATATATACTTTTACATATATATGACAGAGAGACCCTTTGTCACTTCATGTTCAAAAGCTGCTGCTTTTTCACCTCCAATTTCAATCAGCGTTCATCTGCAACCGCCTTGCTTTTTAATCACCTCTCACCATCTCCTTATGGGACTGGGGTTTGGTTTTTAGATTTAGCATTTCCTTCAACTTTGCCTTTTAGAATTTCAGAAGCTGCTGCAGCAATGTTATGATGTAGTTTTAGTTTAGTTATGGAATGTTAGTCATTTAGGCAGCCCAGGGCTGTAAAAAAACACAACACTTTAAGTGATAAAAAAAAAAATCTTGTTTTTCTAAATGAGGAGCCTGTGTTATGCCTAAACCCTGCCTGGCATCTGATGTTAGTGGGTGTTTTGTGGGTTTTTTCAAGAGTGGCAAAACAGCTGCGTCCCACTGTTTCTCCCAGAGATCAGAAACCACAGGGTTGGTGACTCCTTGTATCCATGTGAGGCAAAATCATAGAACCATAGAATGGTTTGGGTTGAAAGGGACCTTAAAGCCCATCTAGTTCCAACCCCCCTGCCATGGGCAGGGACACCTTCCACTAGACCAGGTTGCTCAAAGCCTCATCCAGCCTGGCCTTGAACACTTCCAGGGATGGGGCATCCACAGCTTCTCTGGGCAACCTGTTCCAGTGCCTCACCACCCTCTCCATGAAGAACTTCTTCCTGATACCCAATCTAAATCTCCCCACTTTCAATTTAAACCCGCTACCCCTTGTCCTGTCACTACAGGCCCTTGTAAAAAGTCCGCCCCAGCTTCCTTGTAGCCCCTTCAGGTACTGGAAGGCTGCAATAAGGTCTCCCCGGAGCCTCCTCTCCTCCAGGCTGAACAAGCCCAACTCTCTCAGCCTGTCCCCACAGCAGAGGTGCTCCAGCCCTCTGAGCATCTTCGTGGCCTCCTCTGGACTCACTCCAACCAGTCTATATCCTCCTGATGTTGAGGGTTCCACAGCTGGACGCAGTATTCCACTCTGCCTATGCTGCGGGTGCCTTGAGCTGTGTCTGGATAGAGCCACAGAGACTTTAAGCTCTTGTTTGCAACCACGTCAGTCCTGAGCTGAACCCAGTGAAGTCAATGACAGCATTGCCACTGGCTCCACATGAGATGGGTCAGGGCCCACAGTTGCTATACAGACCTTTCAAAGAAACATGGTGTTTTGAGAGTTTTCGGTCAATCCAAGGCAGAACTCGATTTAATTACTTTACCTTGGTTTCACAGATTTTTGTTATTGAAACTATTTCAATAAGCGTCTGCAAAATTAAAGAGAAGGTGGCAAAGTGTTTCAAAAACATAAGCACAAAGGGGTTGTATATCTATATAGCATCATCTTTCTTTTTTCTGAATGAGAGAATCCAGGAGGTGGAAGTCAAGGCTGAAAATCAGTGATCCAGATGTTTCTAATATAAGATGAAATCTTGGAAGTTTATTTTTAACATTCTATTTAATTGAAGTTAAAACATAATGCGTTGGATTTTCCATCATGAGGATTTGCTTGAAGAACCGTGTTCAGGGAGTGTTACGGGGTGGTGGTGTAGTTCAGCTGAGGACTGCGGTCTTTATGCCTTATGAATGTGGTCATGAGGAAATGACCTGTGTCTTGACTTTTGGAGACTTTTGAATTAACAGATGAAAATGTTATATTTTAGACTTTATCCAAGTCTATTTGGTTTTCATCTGTGAGGAGCTGTTACTTTGTCTGACGGGTTGGTTTGAGTAGTGATAAAAAGTTAAATTGTAAAGTAGCCAAACAGCTGAAATGGAAAAGAAGTCATCTTTTTTCCTGTGGACATTTCTGAAGCTCTTCATCTAGAAATACTCATAACTGGTAACAAGTGCAGGTTTTTTTATAGGCAGAGCTAATTAAGTGTTGACATAGTTTGCCAGAGGAAAATTCTCCGTCTCACAGATTCATCTGGTGAATACCCAGGTCTTGTGAGATGAGCCCTGTAGTTCAGCTGTAATTACAGATACCCTGTCTTAACCCCAGCTGAGAACATTCTCTTAGGTTCAGTGTCCAAATCATGCTTTAAAGGATGGTCCTACACCGTTGAGCTTATTGACAGCTCCATTTGGCACGTATAAAGGGCCAAAGTGAAGAAGTGAGAAGACTCCCTCCATGTTGGACACAGTGCACAAGTGAGTAAACCGTTCTGGCCTGTGTTGCATAAAGGATCCAAAAAGATGTTCTCAGTGGTACCCTCTTGATCTCACAATGAGGAGACTTATTGTCTTTCTTTTTTCTTTAAATGAAAGCCTAAAACTCTTTGGTCCTGTATTTCACCATACTGTGCCAGCAGTTCCCATAGAGTCTCTGCGAATTCTGCCTGGCAAAGCCTGACCTCTGATCCTCTCTCTCTTCTTCTCTGAAAATCCATGAAGGGAGAACTCAGCTCTTCTGTAATTAATGGTTTTCTCTGGCTTTTCCTGACAGCTCTAGGATCTTGTCCACAGTCAGATGGATTATTTATTTAAGGACTAGTTAGCAGAACCCAGTGTCACAGCAAGTCAATGCTTCACAATAAATGCAGCTGCACAGTGAATGCAGCCTGTATCTGCTGTGTTGAGACTTTCATCAGTCAAAGTTTAGTTGATGAAAAAGTCTTGCAGCAAGCACCAGGAGCTGCTAAAAGCTTCTCTTTCTGGCAGAAGCTCGTCAAAAGGGGAGGCCAGAGACATGGGCTGTCTAATGAAAACCCTCTCCTGGAAGTCATAGCGGGTTTGGGTTTAAGTGTTGGGCAGCAATCCCATGAACAGCGTTTACCATCTGAATGCAAAGGAGGCCAGTCCCTCAAAATGTATTAAAATCGGCATTTTGAGCCATCTGAAGATTGTAGATGCTCTTGAAACAGGCCCACCACCGCAAAAGCACCTCAGCAGTCAAGCCCTCGCGCTACAGGCTGTGGCTTGTGACTGACAAATCGTTCTGAAGTTCTTTTGGCCCCTCGCTTGTGGTTTCTTCTTCGAGCACCATTTTCTGCCCTAGATCCTGGTGAAATGTGTACACAGATCTGTAAACCTAAACCAAACAGACTGTGGGTCTTTGTACAGAGCCTGGAGTCGCCTCAGGCGATGGCTTCTCCACTGAAAGAGAGGGATGTGCCGTACATGTTGGGCTAACCCTGGGCTGAAGTTCTGTGGATCCTTGCCCAGCACAAAGGCAGCGGGGCAGGTTAGAAAGGATTGAACAGCCTTAAACTGTGACGGGCATTTTTTGCTCAGTGTGGCCTTTAAAGCTCTTTTGGTTATGGTAGTTAACTAGCTACTCAGTCCAGCAGCGGACAGATTTTAATGAGTGGTCAGTGTGTTTAGTTTCTGGCAAAAAATGAAATGTTAACAGCTCTCCTGCACCACTCCATTGATTTCTGTTCTATTAAGTGCTTTTTATTCCCTCATTTTGCATCCTCTGAAATATTATGCTTAGACAAAACCGGTGAAGCAGTTATGAAGCTGCTTCATTTGTTCTATTTCTGAAAAAAAAGCAATGGTTTCCACATCTATTGTGGAGTCCCAACTTGCACTCCCTCTCTTCCTGTTGCTAATTATTATTTTTTCAAGCCAAGTGCTTTGGGGCTGGAATTCATCAGGCTTAATAACCAACCCATAGGAGAATTAACAAGAAGTTGGGTAAATTAGATTCAGCAGTTAATTAATTTGATTGTCCACTACAGCAAACTTCGTCTCATGGGAATGATGAATGGATGTGTCCAATCTCTTTTCCAGAGCTGTTTGGTACAGTGGACGTGTCTGTCTACCTACCAAATGATAAAAGACTATTTCAACATGCGTTCCGTGCCCTTCAGTGCTAGTGGACTCCTTAATCTCCAGGAGAGACAAGCCTAAGTGCTATAGCTGTGAATGTATTTCTGATTTTCTTTCTTGCAAGCCTTCCCTTAGAAAAATATATTCTACCATCCCCCCCTTGCTCCATGTGCGTATATGTATATATATAATATAAAGCCAAAAATGTATTGTTAGCACTTCTGAAATCTTTGGAGTCTAGTAATTGTTAGTCCACTGGTAATTATTACATAAAAGGAAAGAATACTGATACAATTGAAATTGTTTCTATGCTTTTTCCTGGTGTTATGCTCACCCTTCCCCTACACTCCTGGGTCCTAAGGTTGGTGATTTCATTCTGGTGGGGGGCAGAGAGGGTGTTATGATGGTCACGCTGATGGTTTCTTCTTCCTTACTCTAGGATCCACTTCGGGTCCTTTAATATGTTGTGTAAAAACATGTTTGCCCTTGCTCTTCATTGATCTGCACCTTCACATTACATCCTAATTTAGTATACATGGTGACTTTTACACATATATGCTAAATACTATGTCTTCACCCTCTTTATTGCCCCTAAAAGCAGGTTTTTTTCAGCTCCAGGTCTGCTTTTCTTTAATTGGTGAGTTGTTTATAACCGTGGGGGCTCTGGTGCCAGCCAGCCTGTGCCCCTTGCATTATCAACCCAAGCCTGCTCTCCTCTACACCACCTCCTGTGTCTCCACCTCCCACGGCCTCTTATCATACCAGCCCTGTGTTGCTTTACATTGTGTTAGAGTCCTAAAGTTCTCATTCTCCTAAGAATAACTGCTTGTCTTACTGTTTCCTGTATGAAATTATTTCTGTTACAGCTAAACCTGGTAAACCAAAGCCTAAAGCTACTGTGGCTCCAAAAATCATTTGTCGTTTAAAACAATGAAACAAAACCAGCCCACTCTGTTGACATATCTGAGACTTCTGGTCAGAGGGTATACCTCCAGAAACATGGCTACCAGGACCCAGTAAGGCTATCATGAAGCTTGGCACTGATAGAGGCAGCATCTAATAATACTGAACGATAGCATTTTATAAAATAAATGACTGGAACTTAAGAGGTTAGCTCAAAGGTTATAAGCCTAACAGGATTTATTGGGAGTTATATCTTTCATTAGACCAACTGATAGTTGACCTGAGGAAGGTTTTGTGTGTCTGACAGCTTAATGAGGGGTGGTTTTGTTTGTTTCCTTTTCAAAAGGTATTTTTCTAATAAATGATGCAGCTTGAATAACACGTGATCTTACAGGTCTTGCCATTATGGTCTCTGTTCATAATTGGTGTTGGCTATCACATGGAAGAAATTCAACACATCCCCTGGTGGAAAGCAGGCAAAAGAGTCTGTAGGTTTTCATGCACATTTGCAGATGTAGTTGTGTCCCAGGAAACCAAAGGGTTTGACCTTACATTGCTAATGTGGCTTCAGAACCTGTATATCTGTGGTGTCTTCACTAAAACTTCACCTCCTCCTAGCAGTGGTGACTAGCAGTGAAGAACAGACCTGCGTTCCTGAGCACAGTATTAATTCTATTCTTCAGACATCTCCAGCTAAATACATGTTGTAAACATACTGTTTGGCTAAGAAGAGACCATTGATACATTCAAAGAGGCAAAAGATCGTGAATTTTGCTCCTGGTACAAAGTTTGATGTGGAACAAAGCATGGACCTTTTAAAGCAGAGAGAATGGAAATGTTAAGGACAGGAGTGGTACTGCTGCATTTCATGCAACTATTTTTATATTCTGTATGTGTACTTAATATTCAATTAGCTTGGCAAACCTAAGCCAGTGTCATCATTATCTAACACTACAAATCTGCCCTTGGTTCTAGTATCAGCAGATGTAATTGAATTTAAAGTAAATGTTTGGGAGGAGAAAAGCAAACCTCAGACCTCAATTACAGAAATTAAAAAAGGCTTCTAGATTTATGTGTGTGTATATCTGAGCTTGTTCAACCCACTTCTATCAAACCCATTTAAATGCAATTCTCCAGTGTTCTCCTTCTTTGGAAAAATGAAGTTCTGCATTGAGAAAGTGATGGGAATACATTGCTGATTTTTAGGGCTCGCAGAACTGGAGATGGAAACTTGGAGTGTTAGCAGGTATCTTAATGCTTTTTCCCCCATTTCTAAACATTTTATAATGTGTTTAGATCGTGATTTTAAGCAGGAAGATCTTTTTCTTTCAAATGCAAGTTTTAACTCTCAGACATTCCCTTGAAAGGGACGTCTCAGATTCTTTGGAATTACATAATAAAACCCTGTGAAATGGGATGTTTTGTTAACATTATGCCATGTTTAGTTTTCTAATGATTTCCACATAGAGTGCTCCTAGTTTATAAAGGAAAATAAAATTTTAATAACTGCCAACCTGGTACAACACTTGAATACCCAGCTGCTGTCTTTGTGCTTCACTCATCACTGCAAGCGACAAGGATTCTGTAAATGTAACGTTTCTTTAATGTACAGCAAAATAAAGTAGATTACAGTGCTCATACTTGCGGCAAGAGTATATAGAGATTCCTAATGCAGGCAGGTTTTAGATCTTTCATTTTCTTATAAGCTAGTGAAATGAACCATAGAAGGTTCTGTATGGTTTTGTATAATGCTGAGATATATTTTTTCTTTTGCCTTCTTGATGACAATTATACTTTAGCAGGTAAGTTGGAGCATGAACAGGCTTATATGTAAAGATTAGTGTTATTAAGTAACAACAGGAGCTTGCACCGATGCTCAGAAGCACTCACCGGCTGCAGTTAGGAGGTGCTACTTTGTTCTACGTTTTGAGTTCACTTTTAATCTGGATCTTCAGTGCCACTGACTGGATGTGTAACGGTCTCAGCTAGTCAGCTACGTGAGAGCAGAATTCAGGAACGATTCAGGACGTGCTGCACCGTGGCAGAAATGCCCGTCACTGCCGAGGCAAACTGGCACAGAAGTTTCTGACATGTGGTCAGAAGCTAGAGGAGGTCTGGGTCAGGTCGAGCACTGCCAAACCCATATGGGATTTGTATGCAGTCAGCATTTCCACTGGGGTGGGTGGGGTAGTGGCCGTGGGCTGCTGGCTCAGCACCTGGTGGGCAGGATGAGGCCAAGCACCCGATTGCAGCAATGTCTGCTCTTCATGTGTGAGCCATCACTAAAGGTGCTGGTGCTCCTGCTGGGGTGCAAGCAAAGCAAAATGCGCTTGCTGGAAAGTTGAAACCCTGAAAGTGTGGCCCAAACAAGGGCTAAAGCAGAACTGAATGCCCAGAAATGGTTTCCAAGGAGTCTGCAACCTCCAGAAGCAGCTTTCCCTTTTCAGCCAGGTCAGCGAGCATCAGCGTTTGGACCTCTCAGGTTATGGGTGTCTCAGCG
Source organism: Eurypyga helias (assembly GCF_000690775.1). NCBI lineage: Eukaryota > Metazoa > Chordata > Aves > Eurypygiformes > Eurypygidae > Eurypyga > Eurypyga helias. The sequence goes on from NW_010259251.1 coordinate 18,914, forward strand.
TGAGACTCGCACATCAGATCCCCCACTGGGAACAGACTCCATTACATGGAGTCATCTGGTATAACCCTGAATACAGCAGGAGATTTAGACCTTTTTAGTGTTCCCAGGTACAGGGTAGCCTCAAGGTCTTTTATCTTGCTCTTGGTCAATATGGGAAAATTGGGCAGGGGAGGAAGAACATAAGGACTGAAAAGTATCCATATCCATCTGAACAACAGATGAATGGGACTTTGAAACTTTTCAAGTTACAAAACAAGCTTGTGTCCTAAACAAGCATTGGTTGTCTTGATTTAGCTAGTAAAATACAATCTTGCTTGACTGAAATCATATTTAATTAGTATTCAGTGTTCAAACAAAGATGGGATTTTGCATGGCCTTAGAAATGCCACTGCTTAGTGCACTATTCTTTCTGCTGTATCAATACACTGAAAAACTGACAATAATAGCAGCCCTTTTGAAGTGTGTAGTAGTTCACTGTGGCTACCAAGTCTATTGGTGAAGGAAAAGCAGTTAATTTAATTTCTTTGCAGTTAATTTTGTCCTTTTGAGTATCTCCACTTCTCAGCTTCATGACTACCCCAGAAAAGCCACCTATGGAAAATGAGTATTTCGTGGATTTTTCATGTTTGCCAGAACTACGTTGTGTTCGAGGCTGAATAGATGACTACAGTTCCATAAGTTGCTCCAGCTAGATGCTGTCACTTTTCATTATAAGTCTTTTCTTTTTATCTTAGGAGCAAAGTGAGGAGAATGAGAAGTCGAAAAATATCTTCCACTAAAAACAGTAAATGTGGCTTGGCAAATAAACATGTAGGAATTATTAGCAATTTTCCAGAGGAAAAAAAAAGAACCTCATGATGAGCAATCCTTTAATAGACAGTTGTTCGAAATCATACCTGGCAGCTATGGCATTTTGGATGCAGAAGTCTGCTGGACCAACTTTGCTTACACATGAGAAATACCTGGCAGTCTCAATAGAGTTCTGCAGAGATCTGGCTCTTTCCTTCCCCAGTGTTTGCAGAACAGCTTCCTCAGGCAAGATAAATGCATTTGTGATTTGCTCCACTTGCAGAAAGTGTTCCCCGAATCTTGATGTTCCCTTCTGTCTGTGATTGTTCATGGACCTGAGAGAAGAGTTAGTCAGACTGTAGCCAGTGGGAGGCCGTGGGGGAGGGCAGAAGGAAGGATAAAGGAGACAGGTTTTGAAGTTAAAGGGCTAATCGTATGGTAATTTCAGTTGATAAAAAATGACCAGTTCTGTGTTGAAATAGTTAGCCAGAGGTGAACTTCCAGGATGAGCTGGGCCTGGTTTCCTGTCTGAGGCCTTGTACCTGCTTTGGCTGAAATCTCAATGACAGCATTACATATCTGTTCTGTCCGGGTGTTTACGACCACTTACTCTTCTCAGAAATGAGAGTGATGAATGCATATTCTAGGCTGTTACTTGGCTGAAATTTGGGTCTCATTTCTAGGAAGAATTGGAAAGTTTTCAATGGCTGTCATGCCATTGCCCAATTCTTCTTCAAAAATATATAAGATATTATAGTTTGATTGTTTAATAGTTCACCTTAGCAGTCCTGGTCTCGTTCATACCCTGTTTGTTTATACATTAGTATTACAACGTCCTTTTTTTTTTTTTTTTTCTTTTCCCCCCCCCCTCCCCCCCCCCCCCTTTTCTGCATGGGAAGTTTATTCATGCTGGCGTTTCTGCTGGATGTAGTTTGTTCAAGGCACAAAACCTTTAGGTCACATTTGAACAGGTCACTAAACTAGCTGTCCTCAGGCTTTAGATTTCTGATCCAGATCACTGCATAGGTAAGGGGTTGACATCAAGTGGAAACAGCAGCAGCAATGTTTAAATTCCCTGGGTGTTTCTTTGCTTTCTGATGAAGGAGATTTTACTTGGCTTGCAATTACCTGGAGATCCATTCAAATCCCTCTGGCTGAATTTGCAAAGCCCCTTTACATTCTTAGGGGTGTATAAGAAACCAATGTTGAATACACTTGAGCCTTGTGAACCTTTCCCTCTTCTGCATGCCGTGGGGTATGTTGAGACAATGTTTCGCTTCCTTGGTGTGATGGCAGGTTTAAGCAACCATTCTAGGGCCTGGCTGGGTTTTTTCCATGTTTTTTCACTTCACATCAGTTTCTTGCTTCTATTACTCAGGCTTCCCTGAGGCTTTTCTTGTCTTGAAAATAGTATCAATTCATTAAATACTTTGAAAACTTTTTATTGTAAGATGTACCTATCAGGGTATGAAGATGGAAGTTTTATACAGTATTGCTGAATCAAGTTGTTGCAAGTAAAATTTGACCTTTGACCGTTTTGTTAACTTATCTTTCTAATATATGTCACTTTTCTTGTCTTTTATATTAAATACAGGGTGAAGACAAGAAAGTCCCTGAAAAAACTCTTCATGCCCCTGTGTCACCTTCCTCTGTACCTGACCACATGAAGTGCAACATCCTGAAAGCTCAAGTGGAAGCTGCTTTTAAAGTAGGTGCCCAGGTAATCTGTGTTTAATATTTAATTTTTCTAGTTTTGGCATAGCTTAGCACCTTATTTTATCTCCAAGTATCCACACTGACCTAGCTTTCTCTAGCTGCTCTACTGTTTCTTCAGGTAACTCTGAATGACTGATGTGATGGAAGTAGGAAATTTGTCCTAAATGATATGTTTAATACAGCTGAGAGGCTGAGAAAATAGGAGAGACGGCCACAGGAAATCTCCATGTTTTGATTTTGTCACTGTAACTTTTACTTGCTTTGTAGCTGGGAAACAATAACCACTGGAGATTTCTACCCACCACTCCTGGAAGCTGTGGTTAAGGGTGTTCTAAAGATAATATCTACGCATCCAGACGCAACCTTTATTTTAGGGGATTAACTTTGGATGTCTGAATGTGAAATGTTAGCTAGTCTATTGTTTTCTTACTTGTTCATGTGCTTTTAACCAATCTCGAGCTGCTGTTTTCACTGCTTGGTCAGTGTTTACATTGGACACATCCTGTTTCAAAAACTCCACGAGGCTTGTAATAATCTCAACCAACTGAAAACTACTGCTAGGTGGCATGACGGTAGAAAGCCACTTTCCCAATCAGAGGTAAATCTAAGTGAAACCTAAACTATGTGATTCTTTTCAAGTGTAATTTGTGGACAAAAGATGATGTAATTTGTGCCAAAAATAAAACCAAATAGAATGCTTTAGGAACAAAAGTAGAGGCGGAAGGATTGGTGTGACTCTTATCCCAAGTTCCTGTGGTATCCTTGTGCATACTATTCTCTTTGAATACAAATTATGTTGGTGTTTCCATCACTTTGTTTCTTTTCACAATAACATATCAGGTCAAGTTGCCCTGCAAAGGATTTCGTTAACAATAATCTTTGTGTATTTGTTGTTCCCTGGCAGATCTTTCATCTGAGAGCTAGATTACATCTGGTCTGGCTAGACCTAAGGAAGTATCAGAATTTGGTTATTCTGACTGCCCTAGATTTCAAGAACAGAAACCATAAATCTGACAGTGTGTGGGGGAAGGAGGTTGGGGTTTTTTCTTTTAGTTTAAAGCAGTTCTCTCACCTCTCTGAATTCTGTGTTGTATCAACTGTGTTTTATGTGGCACTTTTCTTGTTTGATTGCCCTCGGGTTTGCCCTCCCTTGTTCCTGTGTGTCTTTTCTACAGGATGTCATGGTATATTTCTCATGTTTCCATTTTCTCCTGAATATGCTTAATGGTCATGTTTGACTGGATAGTTAAAGACGGGAAGCAGTGTGTGTTGCTGCATTCACAATGCAGAATTACTAAAATAGGAAATGTGCTTAACATATGCATCTCTTAATTCACCTGCCCTGCCTTAATTTTTCACCCAGAGGCTTTCCAAGGGAGAACATCCTGGGTTGTTTTTTCCTGCCATAACTGTATCCTTTAGCTGCTGCTATGTTGTAAATAAGTTTCAGTGCAAGCTGAGCATTCCATTTTTCCTTCTTATCTGTGTTGTTTTGCACAAGGCTTTAGCAGTCAGGTTGGATTAAGTAGGTGTCCCTAGGTTTGGACCCAATGAGCAAAGTCTTACAATTTCAGGGGGAAGGAGGGAAAGGTAGACTGTTCCAGGATAGCACGTATCGTGGAAAAATAATGGCATACTACGGTTCGGTTTGAAATCCCTGAAGCTTTCAGTGCTAACAAAGAATGGCTTAAGAGTTATAGCCAGTAAGTTAGAATGTCACCTTAATCTTGGAAATTCTCATTCAGCTCCCTGCTTAGCTACAAAATTGCCTGTGCAACTAAAGATGAGCTCTTCTGCACCTGAGCTTCCCCCTGTCAAGTATGAAAGATTACCCTTCCCAGATACATTACAAAAACAAGTAGGCAGGGACCAGGCAACAGTCAGCTGGCACTGTAAGAAGCTGTGGCTAGACAATAGCTCCAGGGGGAAGGAATGAGTAGAAACACACCAACTATCACCTAGAAAATGGGAGGAGGGAGTGGGGCTGCAGGAGATCCCTACAAACCACCGTACTGGCATGCTGTAAAACCACACAGTTATCTTCTCCCCCCAACCCGAACAACTAACTAAGCCATTTCCTGGTGGCAGTTCAGTCATCTTCTGGGAAAAGTGGGCTGCCGGAATGTCATTACACTGCCCAAAGGCACTTACAGCATTCTCTTCAGGGAGCGGGTAAGAATTAGTTTCTTCATGGCAGACAACCACTGAACTCCATGTACTCTTTCAGGGCTGCAATCCTGCCTCTCTTTGACCCCATCTGCCCAGTATATCTGCAGGACTAACCACATTTTCCTCTGCCCAATTCTGTATTTTGACAGCAGCTCCCATACTAAATCCCCAAGAAATCCTGCCTTCTGGCCTTATTCTTAAAACTGCAATTCTTCTCTCTTGTTTTCTGTACTGTCATACTTCAGCTTACAAGGCAGCCAGGACAATAAGTATATCTAGGTTCTGTAAGGCACAGCCTATATTCCGTGAGCTGTAGAGCAAGGCAGGCTGGTTTTCCTCATGTACAGCGTAGATCTTCCTTTATTTCATGTTGTCACAAAACGCTGAGGATAGCTCCTCTCTACTCTTTAAAAGGAAGAAGAACAAACCTTATGCACACACTATTTGGAATGAAATGTTCTTTTAAAGGCTGGGCACAGTATCTGCTATTACATTTTTAAAACTTCCCCAAAAAAATCTATGGTCTAATTCATCCTCTGTGAAATTTCATGGGGCGTCTTCATTATACTTTTAGGTGTAAAAGCATGAGAAAAATATTGGTGCACTGTAGGATTGGATCCAAAATTAACAAACTGTTGCTTGAAATATTTGTAACAGCTCTCTCTCTAAGCACTGGGAATATTTTTAATACCATATGCTACTAACATCAGGATGTGACAAGTTTATGAAGGCACCTCCTGCATGTAGTAGAAGAAGCAGCTGTTCCTTGTTAATTGTGAGAATGGAGTGAATGTTACAAGTGGTAAATATAAACCAGGACAGGAAATTGGTGGTTTTCTTTCTCTTTGGTATCTGGACACCAAGACAAGAGAGCGCCTTATAAATTAATTATTCCAATGCTTATGATTTAAAAAATACAACCAGGGAAAATTATGCAATACATTTGAAAATATATTCTGGAAGATGGACTCTGCACTGCTTCATTTCAGAGTTATGCTGAAGAGCTGCTTATCACACTCCTAGGGGCCAAGACACCATCTCCCATGGCTATAGTCCTGACTTAGAGACTGAAAATTTCACAGAATCACAGAATGGTTTGGGTGGGAAGGGACCTTAAAGCCCATCCAGTTCCAACCCCCCTGCCATGGGCAGGGACACCTTCCACTAGACCAGGTTGCTCAAAGCCTCATCCAGCCTGGCCTTGAACACTTCCAGGGATGGGGCATCCACAACTTCTCTGGGCAGTTTGTGAGTGTAAGGTGCTGATCACTGAGCCCTGCACATGATTTAGAGTTATAGAGCGCAGGAAACTAACACAAGTGAGTTTCTTTATTTGGGTAAAATGGGAATATTTATCTGCTGTTCTGCTAGCTGTAGACCCAAACTACAGCGTGCATGGGGATGCTGGAAGCTGAATCCAGGAGCACACTGCCGCAGACAACCACGGGTGAGAAACATGAGGAACCCACACATGACTGTGGGAACTTGTGGTTTGCACAGGGCATGCCACACAGTATCTGTAGGTCTGGAGCAACCGAGCAGTGTTTTGAAATACACCTTGCAAACTGTGCCACAAGGATCTGCCACCTTCTAGCTGGCAGCCTGTGTATCACAGTTCCCACGTAATTAAGCTCCAGGGGAGGACTAAACACTGTGAAGCAACTGACATCTTTTCTTCTTCATTTTTTTCCTCCTTTTTTTTTTTTTTTTTGCATTTATTCCAGACTCTTCATTTGAGAGGGAGTGGTATAAAGCAGCAGTGAGGAGCTGCCAGAATACAAAAGACCAGCTCTCCTTGGCATTTAAAACCCCTTTGCAGCTTGCATGAGTCAGTGCTGATATGCTGTGATTGATCAGACGACTTGTTAGTATCACAAAGAGTCCCTTTTGCCAAACGGTTCATGGCCCGACTGATGGGGGAAAGATACTAGCAGGTTTCGGTTGCTATTTATATCCACTTTGGCTCCCGGCACATGCTAATTATCCTTAAAATTAAGCACAGGCTCCTGAGCAAATGTACAGCTATCTCAGCAGGGCTTTTTCTTTTGGCGGGCAGCGTGTTGTGTTCTCGTTGTTTGTCCTCTACAAGCGGTGTTTGTACTCCCCACCTGTTACCCAAGATTTCCTAAATCCTTGGGCTGGTGTAAGTCTAGCAGGTGAGCAGGGGGAAGGAACTGAGATCCTGTTTCTCACAGATACCTACTGCGGCTCATTTTTGCATTACTCGCATCTCTCTGCAGGCGAGGGAAGGCCAAGCCCATTGTTAAGATGCCCTTTTGCAGTTCAGTTTATGGGGGACGAACAGAGCTGTTCCTCACTGAGCATTATGGGTTGGTTGTTAAGAAAAGAGTGGTGGGAAAAGGTAGTTTGGAAGTGTAGGGTTATTTACAAAGTGCGTACAAGATCCCATTCGCACCTGCTTTATCAACCCCAAGGGAAATGTGAAGTATCTTTTATCAGCCATGTTTGGGTTCTTGAGCCATTGATTCCTCTGCTTTGATTCGCAGTAGACAAAGGGGCATTTAAGCTGAACAAAGGGACGTTCAATCCTCTAGCCCCTTTCACACACTAGCTTTCTTCCCAAACTTCTACACATGTAAATTTTTAGGCCAGTGTAGATAGCCATCTCTTTTTCCTCCCTGTCCTAGAAACAGGTACAGACCGATGGTCATGTCGTTTTCAGTATTGCAAATATGTGTGTAAGTGGGGGTTGCTTGTGCTGTCTAGAGTTGCCTTGAGGAGAGGACTGGACTGTGGCACAGAAAATGTCTGGGGACGTGCACAGGTACAGGTGCCATCCTGCCGCCTGTGCTCTCTACGTAGGTGCAAGCCGTGGCTGCGAATGTAAGTGAGACTGGAATCTATGCATTATTTATGGTAGAAAGGGTGCATAAGTGAGGTGACTCACAGTGCTAGTCTTTCTTAGCTACATTTTTATGATTTTTTTTCCTTTTTCATTGTACTGTCTCCTTTAAGGAAAGATTCAAGTGTAAGGACTTGTCGACTTCAAAGTCGGTGCGCATTTGCTGCGTATTCCTAGAAAAAAATCGCAGTCTTTATGTGAGTTGGGTCTTTGGAGCTTTATTCACTTAAGGGGAACTGGATTCCAACCCTAATCAGGTCATGAATGAAAATAGAGTAGGTGAGGGGAAGACACTTGAGGATTTATAATCTTTTAGGATCTTTCTTATAATAGGACTTAAACAAATCCTTCTGGATTCCCAGAGGAGTTCTTAGCTTTCACTAGATGTTGACTTAAGCATCTTGAAAGGATCAGCTTTTCCAACATTTTAACCTCTTTCCATCATGAATTAGATGCTGTTTGCTTCCCTCGCCTCCTTTCCTCCCTCCCTCCACCCATCCTTACTCCTTTCCTCCCTCCACCCATCCTTACTCGCAGCGCAGAGCTACTACACAATCTGACAGCCGTCGCGCAGAGATCAGAACTGGAATTACGTGAGTCTAACAGGTCACAGCTGAGGTGTTCAGGCTGTGGGGGAAGCTTGCACAGCTCCTTGTGTACACAAAGCCTTGCTAAAGCTGTTGCTGTTAGTCACCCACTTGGCTGAGCAATAAACTCACCGGCAGATTTCAGGCTAAGTAAAAAGAAGCAACTGCGCTGGGACTCTCGGCTCGAACAGCAGCGAGCACGACATCGCGTCAGTTATAATTGCTCATAACAATGGAATTTAAAAATGGCTCTGCTTCAAATCCTCTGTGTTCAGTCGCTATGGGGAAACAGGTTTGCTCAGCTTTAAAAGCGGGGCTACAGGAAATGAAGGGTGTCAGGGTATAAAAATACAAGATTTTGAATGCGTGTGGGCCAGCATGATCAATATATGATACATGGCAGCTCAAGAGAAGTGTGTCAGCAATGATACCTCAAAGCCAGGGAAGGAGCTGAGGAAATTATGCTGCAGCCTTGCTGAGGTACAGAAGGGGAAGGAGGATTTAGACAAACAGAATGTGGGAAAAGGGAAATCTTTAATTTCTTCCCTGGGATACTAGAGGCAAATGTGGCATAGGTGTCACAAGACTGTGACAACGCATTGTGGGTATGTCAGCTATGTCTCCTAGCTGGCATGGCGCTAAGTGCTAGTACACAATGAGACAAGTACTGTTAATTGCAGTGATGTATAGGTGCCCCGCCATAGCCCAACGGGCACATGGTGCCAGGCCCAGTTCAGAGGGCGAAAAACAGTGTAGTCTGTTTCCCAAGAGACCTAACTGTGATGCTTTTCTGCCTGAAAGGGTACGTTTGACATATTAAATCACCCAAGATGTGTTGCTTAGCCTGTATTATCTAATGAGATCAGTCAACAATCTGCGTGGCTGACAAATGATAAAGATGTTGATGAAGAGCTGAAAAAGCTCTTCAGGCCCCCTTAGCATTGTTACGGAGCCAGGAAGAGCCAAGATACAGAAGTGTTTCCAAGCCACTGCAGTGAGAGCCATCATTTCCTTACTTCTGAAGATCTCCAAACAGGTGAAAGCTGTGTTGCTCCCCCTTCATTTCTGTAACTAGGAACTTTGTGAAATTGCTAAATAAGAGACATCCCATGTTTCATATGAGCTTTCCAGACTCTGGTCTTTACCAGGTGAGAACCTGACACCTCCCCTTGGCTGCAGTGATCCGATTCTTCATGCAGTCTTTTTTGCTGATTCAAGATATCCCTATTGTGGATCAGATGGGGTGAGAGCTGCAGTGATGCCCCCTGTGATGGAGGAGAGGCACAGAGGGCACTAGCTCCCCAGGGTGCTTGCTCAAGGTTCGAAGAACACAGCCTGCTTTGCCCAGTGTCCTGCTGGAGGCTCACCAGCCCACAGTCCCAACCTGTCCTCTGTGTGGAAGCACGGAAGGCTGCAGCCAAAGTGCTGTCTTTCCTGTGTTCTTCCGCTTGGTACATGCCCAGTGCAACCAACCCCATTTCGAGGTCCTGTGCCCCATCATCCTAGGACTAACTCTTACCTCAGAAGAAAACAGAAAGACCTGTTGTTCACTAGGCAAATCCAGACACTGTGGCTTATGAATTCATACCTAGAGCTGCTCCCACAGTCCAAAAAGCATTCCCACCCTTGCTGGAAAGCCCAGCAGGGTCTGATGTAGCACCCCTGGTACATCGCTTTCTCTCTCTAAGTCTCCAGAGGACCTGGCTGACGGGAGAGCAGCAAGGCTTCTGGGTGTTCAGGAGTCGACTGAAAAGCAGTCTGTGTCAGGAGCAGCCTGGCAGCCCATAGATGCCACTTAGGCACCTGTGGGCCAGATTTGGTATCACTTAGATGCTATTCTCCTCTTTCCATCTTCTGATGAAACTAGCATTTCTTAGCAATCATCTGTGAAGAGAGCCTGTACAACAGCATTTCTGTCCAGGCATGTTTCTTGTCTGTAGTATGTTAGTCATGCTTTACCTTTGTTTCTAACACCATCCAGAAAGTTAATGGCATTTGAAATTGGAACATCAGTAATTTTTCTTTTGCTCTGGGCACAGTGCAGATAAGAAAAGATAATGGCATTGTGTGGATGGATTATATAGATCAACCTTTAATTTTGTTTGGTTTGCAGGCTGGTAGCCAGAAGAGACGGCTTGTTTCTCTTTGGGTAATTGTTAAATGAATCTGCCTCTGTATAAATGAAGTTTCCAGGTCTGCCATGCCCTGAAACCTCTCCCTCTCAGAGCAGCAGCCTCTGGGTGAAGGGAGAATCTGCCTTAGTTAAGGAGATGTGAGCAGTTCCATGCTGCTGCCTCTGTCTTTCTTACACAGCTCAGTGCTGGGCTGTCTGTGGGTGACAGGGCCTCTGCCCAGCTCTCCAAATACATTCCAGGGCATCCTGCAGTGGAAACCCAAACCCTGGCCCTATCACATGCACTTGCTTTCAAATGAAGGCTTATATTATGTGAGTTGTGTACAAGTATAACCCTTGTTTTACATTCGCATCTTTTCAGTAAGGCTGAGGAAGCCCTTGTGTTGTTAGTGAGTGTGATCTGCTGAGTTAGAAGGAAAAATGAAAGAAACACGCGGTCATCTGATGACTTACTGACCTCCTTATGAAAACAAACAAACCAACGAACCAAAACCCAACAGGCCAACAAGTAAAGTAAGGGTGGTAGAGTTCCTGATGGCTGAAGTCCTTTGCAGACATATTTGCAGGTACAGAATTTTTCTATGTCTGTTCCTCCATGGGCATGGAGGAGAGGCATGGGGCAAGCAGAATTGGCCCATCCTTATTAGTGTGTACTGTCCAGTGCACACCCATGGCACCCAGTGTGCACACCTGCATCGCCTGAGCGTCTTCAAGCCTCTCCACTTCCTTACAAACTCCTTCTCCCTCCAGTTTAGAGTGGGATTACTTGCTCCCTCGTCTGCAGTTCTTGTGGGTACAAGAGTCTTTTCTGTTCTCTAAAGCATGAGTAATAATGGAGAAAATGAATTCCAGGAGAAGTTCCTCAGGATGTGGATCATACTGTTTAGGAATACACCACTTCTTGAGATGCAGGCTTAGCCTTCCGATGCAGAGAAGGCAAAAGAGAGTGATAATGTACTCACAGAGCTGAGAAGAAACCCAGGGTCAGCTATTAGAGACTAATACGTTGACGCCCTCTCAACTGGCTAATGAGGTCCATGGCTTCCAGTGTTTAAGTAGGTGGAATTCTGATCATTTCATTCCTGGTCACAGCCCCTGCATTGCATCCTTGATCTCTGTGTTCTCTTTTCTATTGTTGTGTTCAAGTACATCTTAAAATGCAGCTCAATTAATTTGGTGAAAATTAGAATAAGTAAAATTTATGGTTTTAAAAAGTAGCCAATTTGACACATAATAAGCAGCTAGCTTGTCAGGCTTAACAATAAAATGTTGTTAAGACATCAGTGTGGAAGAAGAGGCTGTGTATTAAGTTTCTGACAGCTGGATTCATGTTTACAGCTTTCAGAAACCCAACAGCTTTATAAAAAGCATTATAATTTCTGTAGAACAAAGAGATATTACTTCAGTGCTCATCTGTGCCAACAAAGAATGATTTTCAATGCTTTCTCTCAGTTCCTTAAAAAACATTTTCTTTGCTTTCAAGAAAGCACTAGATTTTGAATAAACATTACGCTAGACAGAGCTACTAAAAGACGAGTAAAAAAGTTTTCTAGAGCTGAGCTAAATTTCTTAAAGTTATAAATTTATTTAAATTAAAAAATTGCACTCCTGGTCCTGAAATTATTCAGTGTGACACTACTTCACTGAAAAACTTAGCTGCAAGACATTTGGTGGCTGGGTTATAATGGTGGTGATGGTGTGATTGTGTCCCTCTTTTACCTGATCCCTTAATGTTCAGAGCATTTGCTCAGGACTGAGAAAACCTCTGGCTGAGGGAGTCTAAACCCAAAAACATAAGAGCAGTATGTTGGGGTGGAGCTTCTCTGCTACCTACTGCTGGTCATGTTCTCCTCTGAGTAAACTAGTTGTAAACTAGCTTTCTCTGTGTAAATGAGCCCCGTAGGAGAGGGACACACCTGCAGAGGTTCAGAGGGTCCCTCCTCTGCTGCTGCTGTTTTCCAACTCTAACAGGAAGGGTTACAGAGAGCCCTCAAATGCTCCCTAACCCATCACCTCAGGTATTCGTCTGGGCTGGAGTAGGCCCAGGAGTGAGTTCATTTTCTACCAGGCTCACAGTGGTCCCAGTTTAATTGCCCATATAGTGAATTGTGTGTACAAGCTGGAACAGCCTGTTCCCACCATGGCTGATGCTCTGGTAAATAATGACCTGGGAAGTGGCAATGGGGGTTTTGTTCTCTCTGGCACAAGGGGGAAACAAACCTAAAACTGTCACAGCTCAGACAATTTCCCCAAGCGCTGAGCATCCCTACTGGTATTTTGTCGTTCATTGCTAAGGTATAGAAGAAACACAGCTTTCATTTTGTTTCTTTCTCTTATGAGTACCCTCAAATGGAATATATCAGCTTGTCTTGACTGGAAGGGCTCCTGTCAAATTTACAGTATTTTCATGTGCCTGTAAAATCCTTTGATTTGGATTTGATGGATGTGAAGGAACCTGTCTCATCCTTTCTGAAGAGGGTGAGACTGACACATTTAATTCAATTTGATCTGGACTGATGGCCTCATATTATTACGGTTCATATATTGAGCATTGAAAAATCACTCTGTTGTAGGCCCATATCAGTTCCCTTCTATCCATTTAGCAGAATGGAAATGTCAGCGTCTATCAAGTCCATCACTGATTTGGAGACACTCTTGTGTCTTCAGCCATTACGTTCTGTAGAGGGGTGCAGTGTTGCGCTGCCACCAGCATTTACACATGGATTGTGGAATCCTGCGTCTCACTTGAAGAGTATAATCTACCAACACCTGCCTGATTTGGGCATTTCCAGCGTAATCAGGCAAATTTTGTGTAAGTCATTTTGCAATACTAGTATTTTTGACTCCATAGACAAATGGTGTGTGAGAGACAGGACCCTGTAATTTAGCAGAGAGCAGTAGTGGGTGAGATTTTTTGTGAATTGCATGTACAGTGTGATTATATGTAGGGGGTCCCATTTTTCAATTTACTTTTCAAAGACAATATAAAGTTGGCATCTTTATTTTGATTAGACTGCACAAATATTTATTCTACTCCAATTAAAAGAGCAACTCAACTACAGTATGTTTGCCTGGGTTGATTTTTATTATTTATTCACAAATGCTTTCTGGAGGAAACATAAATATCAGTGTTCCTTTTTTTTCTCCTCCTTTATCCCTATCCAATCTCTTCCTAACACCATTGTAGCTCATCACAGTGAATCTCAGCTGTAGGAGATGACAAAACATACTGTGCCTTTCAAATCTGGGCGAAGTAGGCATTTGGGTATTGCAGTTTTCTGGGATGTTTACAGGAATATTTTTTGTAATAAACAGATATATTATCCTACATGTATGGATGTTGTACTAAGCTTTGGCTCCTTCTTTTAACAGGCTGTGAAAGAAGAGACCTCTTTCGTAAATCCCAGTAAGACCTCCAGCCTGCAGGATCCTAATGTAAGGTCTGTTGCTTCTTGTCCGTAGGGAAAAGATAAAATAAATGCATGATATAGTGAGGCATTTACCAAACATGATCTCAAACAGGTGTTACAGCTCAATTTGCTTATCCCCAAGTTGCTGTGTAAAGTTCACCAAGCAATGACCTGAGGAGAAGGTGTCTGTCAGAAGGGTGCTTACTTTATGCACATAATATCAGATATAGTTGAAGAATTAATAAAAGCTCAACTTTAAATATCAGACCGAGTGCATATGCTTAAACAATTGATAAAAGCTCAGGGCAAAAGATCAGGTATAGTGACAAACTTAGAAAAGCTTATATAAAAATAAGTCAGTTTTCGTAACTTTCGCGTCAGAAATGTGCTAGGTGTCCAAACTGGAGTATCCTTGTGTTTGTGTTTTTCTGATTTATGCAAGACTTCTGTTTTTTTCCAGAAGAAAAGGCATTTGGTATACAGCCTTCAGAAAAACGATTTATTTGCAGGCAGTAGTGACTACTTGGGATTGTGCTGTTGTTCTGTTGCTAATGGATCGTAGTCTTCTTTTTTTGGGGTGGCCATTTCGAAGAGGCATATTAATTATAAACTTCGTCTGAATGGCACGGTATGCTGTCTTTATGCAGGTGATTAGAGAGGAGGTTACAGCACGGGGATTTGGAAATTGCCTGCCTCTGTATATATTGTAGTGCCATCGCTTTGGACATCTTTGGTGTCCAAATCTGAGAGGAAAGTTTGATGAAAAATAATTATGGATTGAAAGCATGGCAATCACACTGGCTGTTAATCAGCTAATTATGGCAGTCTTTATGCTATATATATATATGTTTATGTAATATGCATATGTACTAGAACACTAGTTATCTCATGATTTTATTTTATAACTTTCTGGTGGTCACCCTTGCAACTGAAAGCCGACATTAAAGCATCTTACAGAAAAGGCTGGATGAGTGGGATAATGAATTACGTTTGACAGATTAAATCATTCTGAACTCAAAAAGAAACAGTGATAGTTGTGAAAATTTGTCAACCTTTTTTTTTTTTTTCCCCCAAATGTGTATCTTTCCTATAAGGTGATAAATCAGCAATGGTCTTCAAAAAACATTTGATTCAAAAATTCCTTTCTGATTAGATTGGACTACCCGAGCTGCTACATTTGCTTAGTGAAAGCAGCTACCTAGAGAAGAACAGTGAGGATGGTTGGTGGTGCTGAGGCAGGAGGAGGCATGAGAGGCAGTGCTGTTGCTTTCTGTGGCAGACCATGGATTGCCTGCAGTACAGCTGTGATTCCCAGTTCCCCACATGTCAGTTATCTTCAGAGCTGTAACTTCTAGCCTGGCAGGCCACGATTTTCCTATTTGTTTGTCTAAGGGGCTGCAAAGCCTAGTTGATATTTAGAATCACACACTCTTCTCCTATGACATTGCCCTTTTTAGACCTCTACAAAACTTTCTTAGGACCACTGATAAAATTTGTCACATATGTTACAGAGTGACTAACTTCTTTGTTTAATAGACATGGTTTTCATATATAGTGTTTGCCACAACACCCTTTGTTGTGCTGCTGTCACTTCCAGAAACAGTTCAGGAGGACCTGGTTTGTAAAGCCCTTTGTGATCTGGGATGTGGCTAAAGGCCTGTTTTCCTTACTCACTTTTGCCAAACTTCTGCATAATATCTGTAGGAAAACCTTTCTGTTTCACATTTTGCAAAAGATTCTCTCCTTGTTCATCACACTGAGGTGTAAATGAGTTGTGTGCTTTGTGGGGTGAAGTACTTTTCAGCATGAGTAAGGATGGCAACCTGGCTGCAAAGCTAATTTTACTGTTTTCTTTTCACTCGTTCAAGGTTATAAACTTGCAAAAGCCACTTTGGAGTTCTCGGCATGCAGCAGTCTCGTGTGTATTTGTGTAATATTTATTTTTATCTGGTTTATATCAAGCATTTTTTCCTCTACAGTCAGTTGTGCTAAATGAAATGGTATTGTTTTATCGCTTTGTGTCTGTGTTCTGGAGGTGCAAATATACAAGTAATTAATGTTCAGGGATTGACCAGGTTTAACAGCCGCTATTCAAACCTCAGAGAATAACATAAAATAAATTCAGTGGGTAAGCAATTCTCTTTCTCTTCAAGTGGCTTCCCTTTCTGAAGAGTCATATGCACCCTTGCAGACAGGCAGCATGTGACCTATTTGCCAATAACTTCCTCTTTAACCTCTATTTTGTGGACTTGGATGGATATGAAAGAGCCTATGTTCTGCTACGAATGGCATCTGAGTAGGGTCAAGAGTGAGTTCATACTGGTCAGACAAGTCACCTGGGGGTGTTTCTCTTCTTTAATTGAGAAGTACACAAGTATCGTTTGTGAAAAAGCCCTCTTTGTGGAATATAATTTTTATTCCTGCAAGTACCCGTGCGGGCATTCAACCTGTGGCAATGTTTGAGGAATGTTTGTTTGCTGAAATATCTTGCCAGTTGAAACCAGTATCTGTAACAGCTATTAAACAATACTCCACTCGTTTCATGCAAGGGATTTATAGCAGGGACAGTGACTTTGTGTGTTTGATTACTGATGACTGTACAATGCGCTAGCAAAATGCTCTGTTTATTCCAAACCCAAGACACAGGGAATTTGTTCAGGCTGGCTAGCAAGCGAACATATGCAGGTTTGATCATCAAGTGAAGCATGAATTGTTCATATAAATAGGGAAATAGAAGGTGAGGAAGAAGGGCCATAGAGCTTGTTTGATTAAAGGACTGTGCTCTCTTTGCTACCATTTTGTCTACTCATTCATTGCCACTCTGAAGATTACACTTCTAATGAATTAACTGCTTGGATATGGCCTGTAATCCCCCTGAGCAATTATTTTAGCATCTGCCATGGCAGACTCAATTTGGCTAACAATTGCTATAGCTTTTTGTAGAATTAGTTCTGGTTGAACTAGTAATTACTCATATGTATGTGTGGTATAGCCACTTTTGCTCCAAGCAGGTCTCTAGTCATTTTGTTGGGCATGGCCTCAGAACGGTGCGTGATGCTGTGTTTATGCAAAGTCATACCATATCAGTCAATTTATTCACCTGTTCCCTGTGTCTGCTGGCAAAATGAAGATCCTTCTGTATCCAAGTCATTTTAAACATGGGGAAAAGGCCACAGCTGAAATGGCACTATTTTGCCAGCTTTCAGGAGGGGAAGGCTTTTGAAATTTGCACTGTCGTTTGGCGTACAGGCGGGAAGTGAAAGGTTTGTCTCCTGATCTTCCTGTTAGTAGCTCACCTGTACATGTCAGATTAAGCTGCAGGAGGATGCGAGCCACAGACCAGTAGAGTCCTTTCTCCTCCCTGCTGTTGGAGAGTAGTGCTGTGTGTCTCCATAGCATTCCCTCCTCTAGATAGGATTTTTTTCCTTCCCAGTGCTGGTTCTTACATTCAGTGAGGAAAAAACTGGCGACTCAGTAACCCAATACGTGCTGCAGTGTCCTAGTTTACACTCTCCTTATTCCTCAATGAAGGCTGCTGCAGTGCACTATGAATTGGGACACAGTCACACCTTCCCCTTGCTGACCCTGCTGCCTTGCTGATAACCCCCGGCAGAGCAGCAGGTCTGGAGAGTGGCAGTAGGGGAAGTGGTACGGTTACCTCCGCTGGACCCATCCGGGCTGCACGCAGCAGAGCTCTCTGTTGAACAGTCAAATGAGAGCATCTAGAGGGAGGGGAATTTCAAAAGCAGGTTAAGTAGGAGAGCCATGAGTTATCTTGATAAGACGCAGAAGTCCTGCCAAGGAGAGTTAGACAGGTTTTTATTACAGCTCTGTTGTAATAGGCTTGAAAGGACACACATTTTCGTCAACACCCAAGTAATACGCACAGAGAAGTGCAGGCCAGCTATATAGCTTGAACAAGGCAGAATGTAGTGTTGGTTTATGGAAGAAGAAATACCTGGAAAATTGTGTTATTTATGTATTTGCATTCTTTTGCTTTCTATACTGCCTGTATTGAATCAAGAAGAGATAGTTTGCAGTTACTACCTTGCATAGTGAGGCATGCTTTGTTATGGCATGTAGTAAAAATATGTGTGAACACTGGTCTGGTTTGGAATTTGCAATGTCAGTCATTTTGCAATGATTTTTTAACAGAATTTCTTTTGGGATGTAGGGCCCAAGTCTGCAAGGGAGGCAATGATCATGTCAGTCCCTTTTATGACCAACAAGAGGAATTCATCTTCCACTAGAGCTAGAAAAGCCTTTCTAACAGAGCATTTTCTTATTTAGTCTTCTAAGAGGAGGACCTGTCATGGTGCCGAATGGACCAGAAGGGATTAGGAGGAAGTAACAGAGGTATTACCCTGTCTGTTGGAAACTTCCTTACATCCAGTTACCTAAGTCGGTGTCCAGTTGGATGTCGAGGGAGAAGTGTTCAGGGAGAATACATTCATTAGATATTTAATTCAGGTTTGAGATTACTGCATGTACTTATGTATCGTTTTGGTAAGGCTCTCATCACGTGCCTCCGACTGGGATTTTTAAATTTGATTCTTTTAGCCCTGATCTTGAGAGATCAGGGTTCAGGGTGTCTGCCAGAACATTTATATAATGAAGGAAGTAAAAAATATTCCAGGAAATATTAAAATGAAAATTGTAGTCCCCTGGTTTGTTGCCACCTCCAGTCACACTCTCCTCCTGACCAGAGTTCCGGCCTGTCTAGTGATGGGGAATGCAGACGTTTCTCTCCTGCAGCATATCAAGCGAATGAGAATCACCCAGTTACCTCTTCACCTTTTTATAAACCTCTCTCATTTCTTAGTAAAGGGATGGGCTGCTAGAAAGGTAACCTCTTGAACTTACTTTCCAGAAATTTCCCACCTAATTGCCAGCCTGCTTCATTTGTTAAACGTAATGAATATGTGGCTAACCACAGAACCCCATAAAG
>NW_010259252.1:0-203 GCF_000690775.1 Eurypyga helias
CCCGTAGTTTTCAATACTTTTTAATTTACAATCCCCTTTAAAAATGGAAGAAAAGGTGTATAGGAATTGTCAAAACACTGTGTTGCAAAAATATTTGAGTTTAGGTTGTGATTTTAATCTTTCTCTACATAGCTATTTGTAGTTACAATGACATATTCTGATGGAACATGACTTAAAGTGGTTTATCTTTTTTTTTTTTTTTT
>NW_010259252.1:233-779 GCF_000690775.1 Eurypyga helias
TCTGGAGCTTACTGTACCACAACTTCTAACACCATTGTCGGTCTTCAGGCAAGGATTACTTCAGCATTTTTCTTATTTTAGTAAGCATTTATTAATACTCTGATTTCGGAAGTTCATGTGAAGAAGTTTCTTCAAGCTGTGTCACTTGGGGGGCATGGGCGTGAGAAGGAGTAAGAGGAGTAGTAATAATATTAGTAAGCCTAAGAAACCACTTCACTGGCTCTTTGACTACCATGTTTTCCATTCTGTAACATTACTTTTTACATGTGTGCACTGAAAGGTAAGCTCTCATCTAAACATTCTGATTCTTATTAACTATGGTAGTAGTTGGCAGATCACAGATTCTTTGCTTTAAGCTGTATTTTAATAACCAATGTATTCAAGCAGAAACTGTTCCGTGCATCATGAAAAAATGAGTGAAAAATGAGTGAAAAATGAGTGAACATTTGTCAGTGTCCTGGGCTGCAGTCATTACTTTGATGCCAGGATGTTCTGTATGATCTGAAGACAGTCTTGAAATGTACGTGTGTGGGAAACCTCGGCTGG
>NW_010259253.1:0-1918 GCF_000690775.1 Eurypyga helias
ACTGGAAGGTGCTATAACATCTCCTGGGAGTCTTTTTTTCTCCAGGATGAACAAGCACTGTCTCTCAGTCTGTCCGCACAGGAGAAGTGCTCCAGCACTCCATCTTTGTGGCCTCCTCTGGACTTGCTCCAACAGGTCTTTAGGATCCTTGCTCCTAAACAAACACTTTAACCATCATGTTATTCAGAGTTTGCTGCAAAAACTTAATCATAAGGGGCACTATGATTTGAAAAGAATCACAAAGATACTAACATGAAGAGTTTAAGTAGTACAGGTTGGAAAGACAAAGATGTTTTCAGAGGTATCTCAGAAGCAGGGAAAAAAATGAAGAATGACATGAGAAAGCAAGAACCATGTTAACAAGATCTCATACAAACTATAGGACACAACAGCAGGAAAGCATTGTCCAGTAAAGTCAAACATAAACAGAAGGAAACTAAGAAAGTGCGTAAGGCAGAATACAACAAGAAGAGGGGATGAACAGCTGCAAAATATGTCAGAACAGCAGAAGAGGAATGTAGAGTTCAGAAAAGTAAGAGAGACAGAGATTAAGAAGGTGCATGAGACAGAATGCAGGAAGACTGGAGTATGCGAAATGCAATGAGGAAAAAAAACCCAAACAAACAAAACCCCCACCTAGTTTGGTTTTCCTAGGTTGCTTTTGACCCAAACTATTGAAATGAGAAGCATAATTCAGTCCTGTTTTCATGGAGAAAAACTGATCTATTGAGGTGCTTTTTCTGTTATCTGGGCTTCCCTGGAGGAGGTGACAAGTTAACACTGGTTCTGTTCCTTCCAAACGAGCTGATGCATTTGCAACACTCAGTTGTTCACTCCAGTGGGAATGCCACTGCACGAGGCAGTCTCATTACAGAAATTAGCATTTACTATGACTCAGCTATCTTCATCCTAGAAACAGCAGAAAGAATCACAAACCTTGAAAAGATAGATTGGCATCCCCAAAGAAGCACTTTAGGGAACTTCTTCATCACTGTGGTTTTAATTAAGTTTTACAACTGCTGAATGACTGCTTATGTTACTAAAATATAAGAAACTTACAGTGAGAGACAACAAGTTCAAGGAAATTTTGGGTTATTTTGTATCCAATGACAGAAAGTGAATTGTAGCCAAATCATATCTGGTTGCCATTGGAACAATTACTTTCTCTTTTGGCCTCAATGTAGTCCAATACTCATTCAGTGTTAATGAAATCTGAATGGAAAAAGTATTAATTTTGATTTTGCCATAGAACTTTTTGAATGAAGGCAATTCATTTTACCAATCTCTCCCTGCATAATTAAAAGTATCTGAAGTGAAATGAAAGAATTACCATAAGAATTGCTACAAACATTTTCATTGCATTTCAGGAATACAAAGAGTCGCATAATCTGCCTGAACACCAACCACTTAAAAACTTCCCTGAAAAAACCCGGCTCTAATCTAATAGCAACTGTTAAATGATTGTACTGGTTTTGCCTGGAATAGAGTTAATTTTAAAAACTGATATTTCAGCTATTGCTGAATAGTACCTATACAGCATCAAGACGTTCTCTTTTTCTCATGCTGCCCTGCCAGTGAGTAGGCTGAGGGTGCATGAGAATCTGGGACAGGACACAGCCAGGACAGCTGACCCCAAGTGCCCACAAATTTATTCTATGTCGTATGATGTCATGTTCAGCCCATAAATCTATGGGCGCCTTTTTCAGGTGACTGGTTGTGCATCAGTCAACTGATGGGGGAAGATTGCTTTTGCACTACTTGTTTCACTTTTGCTTTCTCATACATAGTTCCTCAGTTTTGTTTTGGTTTTTTTTTTTTTTTCCTTTTTCTCCTTTACCTATTAAACTGTCTTAATCTCAACCCACAAGTTTCTCACTTTTGCCCTTCTGCGCACTGAGGGGGAGTGAGTGAGTGGCTG
>NW_010259254.1:0-251 GCF_000690775.1 Eurypyga helias
CCCCCCCTGTCACTCGCACCTTGCCACCCTTGTCACTGTCCCCAGGGCACTGCCACCTCCCCAGGGGTGTCCCCAGGGCACTGCCACCCTTGTCACTGTCCCCAGGTCACTGCCACCCCCCTCATCACCACCTGCAGGGCACTGTCACCCTCCCAGGGCACTGCCACCCCCCTGTCCCCGTCCCCAGGGCACTGCCACCCTCCCTATCACTGTCACCTGAGCCCTACCACCCTTGTCACAGTCCCCAGAGC
>NW_010259254.1:475-872 GCF_000690775.1 Eurypyga helias
CCCCCTCACCACTGTCCCCAGGGCACTGCCACCCTCTCTGGGCACTGCCACCCCCCTGTCATTGTCCCCTGTGCTCTGCCACCCCCTCGTCACTGTCCCCAGGGCACTGCCCCCTCCCTGGTGTCACCCCCTCCCTCCGACTGTCCCCATCCCTGTGCCCAGGCTACTTTGGTGACAGCTGCGTCAGCGCTTGTGCCCTCAACCCCTGCCAGTCCCCGGCCACGTGTGCCCGCCAGCCGGGCACCCCGCACGGCTACACGTGCGAGTGTCCCCAGGGTCACTTCGGTCCCTACTGCGAGCACAAGTGAGTGGCACTGAGGGACGGGCGCCCGTCCCTCTTCGGTGGGCTGGGGTGGGTGTGCAAGAGCCCTAGTGGGTGTGCAAGGGGCAGGGTGGG
>NW_010259255.1:0-1910 GCF_000690775.1 Eurypyga helias
GCCCGGGTGAGAGGAGGAGGTGGTGGTGGCACTTGGAGGGGGGACACGCCGGTGGGGGACCCAACCCTCTCGCATGCCTCCAGCCCATCTTGGCTTTGGGGGGACGCCGGCAAAGTGGGTGGTGTTGAAGGACTGTGATGCTGCTGGCAGAGAAAGGGTTAAATGCCAGCCAAAATATTGCGCGTTTCTGGTCCCGTCCCTCACATTTGCTGTAGATGGTTTTGGGTTTTCTGGAAATTTGGGGTCGGGCTGAGCCGAGGGTGCGATGGAGATGAGCATGATGGAGTTTGTCTCGGGGTTTTTGGGTGGGACCCAAGGGGACCTCGTTTTTAAGGGGATCCCTTCAAACAAACAAAAAATTGCCCCCCCCAAACACCCCCCTAAGGTATTTCAAGTGCGCCCAAGCTTCCGTGGCAGCTGGGTGTGGTGGTGCTCTCTCCACCGGGAAACTCTCCCGCATCACCACCAGCACCGACGCCGGACGGCGCACCCAAAGGGCAGCGGGTGCCCCAGGATGGGGCCAAAAACCCCGTTAGCAAGATCTCCTCCAGTAAGTGCCCCTGCTCGGGTAAGGGTGGCGCTTCCCGGGAAAACCCTCCCGAGGGCTTCTGCAGCTCCCGGTGGGAACCGCGGGCAGCTGGGAGGGGAGGACATACATCCAGCAAGGATTTTGGGGAGTTTTACCCTGCGCTGCTGCTTCCCTGCTGCCTCTGCTTTCAGAAGGCTGCTGCTCGGTTGCCATCTCGTGGAATCTGGGATCTTGCAGTTTCCACTGCCTTTGGCTGGGCACCCTGTTGCACGCCCTTCGCTTCCCGGATTTTGTGACGTTTCCTTTTTACCTGGAGTTTTTTTTTTTTTACAGCTTCCTGTGGTTAGGATGACTCTGGGCTTTTGCCCCTTGCTCCATACTTAGAGCGCTTTTTAGCTGGGGCGAGATGCATCCCAGTAGGATTTAAGATGCTGGTTTGGAGCATCCCTTGCTTTCTGGGATTTTTTTTTCTTCCTGTGCACAGAAACCTCGAGCGCTTTGGCTTCGTTTTCCCACTCCCTTCCCCCTTTCCCCGTACAAGTGTTGCCAAAATTGCTGCCCTGGGGCAGAGAGCAATAGCAGTTTCGGCAGCACCCTGCAAGGGGGGCACCCCGTGTCCATTGGGACCATCGGAAAGGTGCAGGGGTGGGAGCCTAATGCCGCCCTCGTCCTTTGCGCCCTCTGACGCTGCTCCCTGCTCTGTCCCTCTCCAGGGGAGCCTTGCCTTGGGGACAAGTCGATCTTCTGCCAGATGGAGGTCCTGGCCCGCTACTGCTCCATCCCCGGCTACAACAAGCTCTGCTGCGAATCCTGCGGCAAGAAAGCCTCCTCCAGCACCGGCTCACCCCCTGCCACCGGCCCCAGCGCTCCCCCGGGAACCACCGCTCCCAGCCCCACTCCTCTGCTCTTCCCCAGCCCCACTTCCCCTGCCAGGGGCGGGACCAGTGGGGACCCCACTCCAGCTCCTCAGGCCGGGCCGGCTGCCGGCGGAGGGATGCCTGGCAGCGGTACTTTTCCCGGGGGGGGGGTGGCCCCGGGGCGGGCGGGCAGCAGCCAAAAAAAGGGGCCACCTTGGCGTGGGGCCGGGGAAGCCTTTTGCCTCCCTCTCCTCCTCCCCTTCTCTTGCCTTACCCTCTCCCTACTTCCAGCGATGGTTTTCACGGGTGGCACTGCCGGGTT
This sequence comes from Eurypyga helias, assembly GCF_000690775.1. Lineage (NCBI taxonomy): Eukaryota > Metazoa > Chordata > Aves > Eurypygiformes > Eurypygidae > Eurypyga > Eurypyga helias. Next base: position 1,709 of record NW_010259255.1, read on the forward strand.
TGGAAACGACCTGGCTCACTCAGAAATTCCCAGGAAAACCACTTTTTTTCTCATGATTCCCCTGCCCTCCCAGCCATGGGATGGTTTATTTTTGATGCCACGGAAAAAAGCAGCACAATTAAGCCACAGCAGCTTGGCTGTGGATAACCCACAAGGAGCTGCTTCCTTCCAAGGTGCTAAAAAGGTGGAGGGGGGGGCTTTA
>NW_010259255.1:2016-5190 GCF_000690775.1 Eurypyga helias
CCGGAGGTGGGGAGGAGCACGGAACTAGAGGGAGGAAGGGGAAATGTTGGGAAATATCCAAACTGCTGCTGTCCCTGTTGGGGGTAGAGAGACTGGGAAACATGTCTGGGGGAAGATGGAGCGCGACAACCACAGGCCAGCTTCTGTCCTGCCTTGTAGGATGGGCAGGAGATGGTCCCGGCAACTCGAATGTGAGCAATAAGGACAAGGTCAAAGACCAAAAACACTTCTAAAAAATGCCTGTCACCCAGCAGTGACCTTTTAGCCAATACTGCCCTCGGCCAGCCTTCGGCCAACACCGATGCCCGGCCCCGGGACCACCAGCCTTATCCCCGCACCCTTGTACCCAGTGCCTGCGGGGCATCAAAATGAGGATGACTGGGAAGCCGGGAGTGGATTCTGGGGGGCCGTTACGAAGAAAGGAAAGAGGAGGATTCACCTGCGTCTTTTTTTGTCAGGTGGGAGGGGACGAGAGGGGGTGATGAACGCTGTTAAAAAAATATTGTGCCAAGTGCTAAAGGTACGCACAGCACTTTAGGGAGCCTAGGGCTGCGTGCAGCTTGCTGGGTGTCAGGCCAGCTTCGGGCACAGGCTCTGCCTGGAGGAGTTAGTCCTCAAAACCTCCTCGGAGCGGGGTCAGGCGGCCCGCCCTGGTGTCCCCCCCAGGGAGCTGCCGTGGTTTCGGTGCTTAGGGGTGTGCAGCCTCCCCGCTGAGGGCATCCATGCACCTCGGGGGTTGCGGTGGCAGGGGACGGTGGGCTCCTGTGGGGGATGAATGCCGGTAGGGAGGAGATTTTGGGGCTGGAGAGGTGGAGTCTGAGGAAGGCAAGGCTTGGTGGATAGGTCAGTTTGGTATTGGAAAGCAGAATCTCTGGGAAGAGTGTGTGTGGCGTGGGTGCATCCTGGTGGTGCTGCTTCCCTGGCCACGTGAGGAGCAGGACAGGGCATCTCCAGTGGCAGGGTTTGGATGGAGCCTGGTGCTTCCGGTGCTGTTGGTGCCGGGGCAGAGCACTTGTGTGGCTGCAAGAAACTGGAGGTCGGGGCATTTCGGAGGAGCTCACGTCAGTGTGCAAGCACCCCTCTGCCTTTGCCAGCCCTACGTGGCTTGCATTGGGGGAGAAGTTGAGGATGGTACATGCTGTAGTTGAAATGAATTGTTCATTCCTGATGTTTTAAGTGTTGGACTGATGTGGCCCTCCCTCTGCTATGTTCCCCTGGGGTTACCCAGCGGTACCAAAAGGGCTGAAGAGATGTTCGGAGAGCAGCTCGTGCACCCTCCTGCTCCCGGATCACCTCTGAGCTGAGGCTGGATGAGCGTTTACCTGACTAGGCTGAGAAGCAGCCAAGGCTGGAGGTCCCCTGCCTCCCAAGCGCAGCCCTTGGGCATTAAGCGGGCTTCACGGAAGACGGGATAAAGCCACGCAGCTCTCTGAGCCGACACCTCGTGGGAGCGGGCAGATGGAGGGATGCCCACCAAACGCTGCGGTGGGGTGCCCAGCTCTCAGGCACGCAGGTATCAGTACCCACAGGATCAATGAGATGATGGGATTCATCCCTCGGACTGCCACCACCGCCGCCGTGTCCCTTGCCAGCCTGTCAGCCAGCGCTGCTCTCCGCTGCCGTGCCAGCATTTATTTATTGTGCCAAAGATAACGCGTCGTTTACCCTTGGAGGAGCATCTCTCCCCAGCGGCGTGGGGCATCTCCGGCTGCTGGGACAGCCCTGGGCTGGCTGGGGACATGCCCAAAAGCAAGGCTTCTCTCCAGCATTCAGCCCCCTGCCTTGGAGACATCAAATAAAAACAAAGCCTTCCCTCCGGGATGGGCTGTAATGTCTCCAGGGCGCAGTATATGTCCATACTCCCTCGCTCCCCCAAGTTCTCAGCTGCACCCCTCCCTTCCGTGCTGTCCTGAGCGTTGGTGCTTTATTGCGTTAGGAATATTTGCAGTGGTTCCTTGCTATACCTCGGAGGAGAGCCGTGTCTCAGGACCGGCCGACCCCTCTCGTGCCCCACGGCCAGGGTCCCCGAGGGGCAAGGGGGGGTGCGCTGCAGGTGCTAACCCCCACCTCCAGCTGAGAGTGGTGGGTGACATTATTTAAAGCAGGGTGCGATAAACACCCCCCCCACGGCCCCCGGCACGTGGGTGCTCCGGGGTGGCGATGCCGAGGGGCTGGGAGGCAGCGCTGGGTATCCCCACCTCGGGCAGGCTGAGGTCGGGGCGCTTCTCGCTGTGCAGGTGCCACGGTGCGGGACAAGCTGTGGTGTGGGGATGGAGCGATGCCGTGTCCCAGCTCGGGTTTGGCCCTGTCTCCGGGAGGAGAGGGTGCATCCAGTCCCCCGGATCCCCACAGGCCGGGTGGACGCACCACGTCTTTCCTGTGATGTAACCTTGTCCAGTGTTACCATGATGTATAGTTTTGTACATACGAGATTCAGAGCTTTTTAACTTTTAATATTTATTAATTTTGGTGGGTTCTCTTTTTTTTTTTTTTTTTTGGGACTCTAACATAATGTAAAAAAAAAAAAAAATCCACATCAAAACCTCTTTGTGTTGATTTATTTGGGGGAGTGGGTGCGTGAGGGGAGTGGAAATAGGAGTGTGACCCGGGTGGGGTTGTTGAAATGGATTTCACACAGCAAGCTGCCACCTCTTTTCTTTTCTTTCAACCCAGACGTGTATCAGCCGGTTCCACGTACCTGTTTTAAGCCCATTTTTTTTTGTTTCCTCCCCTTAAATGAGACAAAGACTCAACGCCTGTATCGATTACAAGCACCCTGCGATGGCTGCGATAAGATTTCGTGACCCCCAGCTGCTCGCCTTCGCTCCTGCAAATCTTGCAGCAGCTTCACGGCACGAGGTGCAGGATAATGGATAAGGTTCCCAGGGTGCAGGATAACGGTGGGATCCCCGTTACCTGGTTTCTAGTTGGCCTCATTTCATGGTTAATCGCCTGTGTGTGGCGGGGAGGAGGGATGCCCAACGCCACCGACCATTGCTGCTCGCAGGGGAGGTTTGGGCGAGGGTTTTTAAGCATCCCCTAACGCACGGCTGGGTGCTGCCTCCCTCACCCCGGCTTGCAGATGCTCCGCTGCATCCCCGAAGCGGCCGCACGGTGCTGGGCGAAGGGCGTCCCCCACGCGGGGGGTTGCTCGGCGGGTGCGCCGTCGCGCCC
>NW_010259256.1:0-9127 GCF_000690775.1 Eurypyga helias
TGATTCTATGATTTAGTGGTCCTGACCAGCCTCAGGTGGTACCCACACATAACCCTTGCCCAGGAGCCTCTTCCCAGCCAGGAGTTTCGCTTCCTGGCTAAGCTTTATCATAGGAGTGCCTGTCTCTGGCATGACCTCCTGGTGGGACCTCAGCACTATTCTGTAGTATTTTCTGTATATTATATCCTGCAGGGACCACCTGGCCATGTATTGTAGCCTCATCTCCAGCCCCGTCTCCTTCTGCTCCTGCCTGAGCTCCCTGGGTGGACCCTAGCTCCAGGTCATACTATTTGCATGACAGGCTTTGCTGCATTGTTCTTGACAGTAAGACTTTACCCTTGTGTGTTGTGAATATTGTAAAGCAGTGGCATGGAAATGATGAAAAGTGGATTTTTTTTTTTTATTTTTTTGGCAAGTTCATAGAATTAATTGTTCCAGAACTGAACGCTTTAACATATTTGTGTCCATGTGATATATGGTCTATGATTGTCAGCAGTCAAGTTCCTGGTACATGCAGGAACTGCTTTTGCTGCAGCATGTGCCAAGTAGCCTTCTAAATTCATTAAAGGGCCAAAAAGAGGTCCCAAAGCTTGCTAAATGCTTTGCCTAGCTAATCACTAGTACTGAAGAGTAGCCCAAAACCTTTTCTGTGAGCATTGCTGACAAAGTGTGACTGAGCTGAAATAAACTTCTGGTCATTTCCAATTCTTAAATCATTGTGTGTACTGATGTAAACATATGTGTGTTTTTGGATCTGCAACATTAACTACCACTGGTTGAGGGATTTCTGTTCATTTCTTAACAGTCACCACAGGAGGAAAAAAAAAATCCTAGTAGAAGCATGATAGGGGTATAATTTTCTTATATCTTTATGCTACCAGAAGCCTTTAGTATGTAAAACTTCTGGCATAAATACTGGTGCTGGCATCTTATTTCACTCTGTTGGTAACTTGAACAGGAGAACAACATTATATTCTGATATAATGGTGAATGGTCTGCCAGGGTATCTGTCAGACCTTAGTGGGTATCTAGTCTCAGACTTTTGTTACTGGAATAATTTTTTCAAGTGCTGATTTTCTTTATTGCTGGAATAAAACAACTTCTAAGAGTTCCAAAAAATCCTTGATCCTTCATTGCAGCTGCCATGGAGCTGATGCTAAATCTCCCAAAGTTGTTCCATTGACCGTGCTTTCTGTAGTGATGTCTGTGCTGGTTCAGGATCAGCTTAGTTTCCTGGACTAGAGCAAATACAGCTAAATCAGAATATCATTACCCAGTCTGCCCCTAGTACACCTACAAAGGGTAGTCAACTAGTGTGTAATGATCCCTTAAGCTATTATTTCTGCATAGCTCTTCCTGTGACATGCAGATGCACCAGTTCATGTGAATCTTCATTCTAAAATTGTTAAACGTGTTTTCTAAGGATACAACAACAATCATTTTTACCCAAGAGGACTAGCTGTCTATTCTTGACAGTTCAGTCCATGATTTCCAGTATCCTTGCTGAGTCTGATATAAATCTGGATAGATCTTAAAGGGTTGAAGTCTTTTCACCTAGAGCTTTCAATTATATGAGCCCTTAATAGGGTGCATTTTTTTCAGGCTATCTGAACTATGAGAGCTGAAAGGTGAATCAGAGACAAGCTGCAGTTTCTAAGACAAAGACAGGTAAAGATATGGATATGTGCCTGCATGGAAAATTCTGCTGAAAGCTTATCTTCTGCCTTCTCTTTCTATGAAATTCTGCCAATAACTTAAACAATGAAAGATTTCCTTCCAGCAATGAAGTCATAATATTATCCTCCGGCAAAAATTACCTCTTCCAGGTTCTGAAAGCAATACTCGATATTGTGCTTCTACCTTACTGGAAAGCTGGCATTGCAAAATCAAGGTGTTAAGAACTGATCAAGCAGTTTACCACATCCTGAACCAAATGAAAATGTTCATGTCAGCTGTTTCTGTAGCTGGCAGATTTACAAGCATGTGTGATCATGGGCTTAGAGTAGAAAAAAAATGGAAGCAAGATCACTAGCACCTATCTTGCTTATCACTGGTCATCTGGTATATTTGTATGGGATACTAAATAAGTAGCTATGTTTTGACTAATTTGTGGTGTTGCATCACCAAACATCCCTACACATACCCTGCATTCTGTGCTTCTGTGTTAATTTTCTCAAATGGGTCTTTTTTCATTTAAGCAAAATTCAGGGGAAATGGCAAAGTAACTAACAACTTGGAGACTCTGCTACTGTTGCATTTAACAAGCTTTGTTCGCCAGTTCCCTAAATCACAATGTTAGAGCACCTGTAGTTGTTCAAAGATGATGTTTAACATTCCTGGCAAGTTCTACTTTTCGGGTTTTTTTCAGAGCATATCCTTGGTTTCTGATAATTTTTTAATGTGATCAACTCCCATGGGACTGGAACAATTCTTGTGGAGTAGGCAAAAGCCAATCTGGAGACACTGACGTCTCACGTACATCTGAACTTTGTTTTGAGGCAAGGCCTGGTAGATAGCAATACTTATGCTTTTGAAGCTTTATCTTGCTTAATCAAAATCAGGCAAGATCAACGTCTTTTTTTCAATGCCAGAGATGCCCTGACTGGCAGCTATCTCTTGATCCTCAAGGGGCCTGGGTGTTGTTTTTTGTTTTCTTTCACAGACTCTTTAATCATAGCAAGTGTGACTGGGGTCTCAAACACGTAATACAGCAGTGTTCCAGTGCCTATGAATTTTTAAGATCTTATCCGTCTTATGAAAATGTAGTTAGGTCTGCCAACTCCTGAATTTTCCTTCCTTCAAGTTTCTTTACTGTTAGTGGGGGGTCCAAAGACATTTGCTTCTGTGTGTCTGTGGAATGATCCTTTCCTCAGAGTTGGTAGGTACTAGTTGTTATGTTTCATGAGACTGAAACCTTGACTATATGCAAAATTATAGCTATACTTCTGGGTAGGACAGTGATACAAAGCAGAGATTGTAAGGAGCAGTATAGAGCCTGGAGAGGTAGCCTAGATAGTAGGGTGAGGAAAGAAATAAGGATAAAAATAGCAAGATCATATATGAGGGTAGCATGAATTGTATTAACATCATAACTGATCTTTCACTCTAGAGCTGTACTATTTGTCATCAGTTCTTCAATTCCTGTTGCAAACAGGTCACATCCAACAAATAGTGTCAAGACCACTGCATCTATCCCAATGCAAGTACTTGGGGGAAAAAAAAAAAAAACAAACCCAAACAAAGCCCCAAAAAACTCAAACCAAAATCATCATTTTCTAATGATGTTTGTTCACAGCAAGCTTTTTGTGAACAAACAAATTCCATGTTTCAGGAGTGGATTTGTGCATGGAGAAAGTATTCATAGCTAGGGAAATGGGTAAGAAAATAATTCTGTGCATTATAGCTCTCTAAGTCTGGAAAGTTTTGCTAGTATCACCAGAACTTTACAGACAGACTGTTCAGCAAAATTTAAAGAATAACATAGTCCACCTAAGATTTCCTTTTCCCCAGCCCCTTGTTTCAGGCTATGCAGTAGTTGCCTGCATTCTTCTGCAAATATTAAATCCTGTGAAGCAACTATAACCTCTTTTCATCTGTTGTTTAATATCTGTATAGTAAGCTTAAAATCTCGCTAGTATATAACCTACGAGTTTCAAAAAGGTTAGGGCCCTCTACTGCTACATATAAAGCAGTTCATTATCATGGTGGCTGGATGAAATTTGTAAGAAAGAGATTAATATAAGATAAAATTGTTTATGCTTACTGTTAAGACGTTCAGCTACAATCTTGTAATGCTGTTAGGAGTCAATAATTTGAACACTCAAAGAATATATTGTAAGAAATGACAGATTATTCAGAAATGAGGGAAAGAAAATGAGGACACACTTTTATTTTCACTGGATATTATCAAGCAGGAATTATTTATATTATGTATGGCACCATTATGATTAATGCTGATTAAACTGTTCTTAAATTTCCTTGCAAATCAAAACAAAAATTTTGTCCTTATGTTAGGAATACTGACAGAGCCACCAGTGCTTGTAGAATTTAAAATATGTTCATGTTATTTTCTTTTAAGGATGTGACAGCACTACTAAAGTCCTCTATTTCTTGCAACTTGACATGTTCTGTGTTCCCTCTGTAGGCCACCAGTCACTCTCATTTTATTTCTGTTGAATCATCGTAGAATCATAGAGTGGTTTGGGTTGGAAGGGACCTTAAAGATCATCCAGTTCCAACCCCCCTGCCATGGGCAGGGACACCTTCCACTAGACCAGGTTGTTCAAAGCCTCAGTCGAGAAAACTGGTGGTGGAGAAAAGCTAACTTTTTCTTGAAAAAGGATGGAAATGCTAAAACTGGCTGGTTTGATTAATGCCTGGATTCCATTCAAAATCTCTTCAGCATCACATCATCTTTGCCCTTGGTTTCCCTAGCTGTGTCTTACAGGCAAGGTAACCCATTACTACAAAACCTTGTTTTGTTTTTTTAGCAGAATAAATTGAAGTCTGATCAGTGAGGGTGAAGGCTGATGCCTACAAGTATTTGAGGGGAATGAGAGAAGAGATATGTGAATTCTACATCACATGGATATAAGCTCTTCATAGATCAATTTTGTCTTTAAATTATGAGGACATTTTGATTAGACCATTCTTTGAGCATTTTCTTGTAAGACCACCGTGAGGCCAGACATGGGATGGATGGGTTTATGAAATGTAGCTGTACAATCTGTTGGCCATCTGCAATCTCAGGAGAATGAGTCATTGCATAAAGGAAGAGGACTGAAATTCATTTAAACTCAGTTATGTGGCTAGTTGCTTCAGAATGTTTGTTTTACATACCCTTCCTTCAGCTCTATTGGTCAATTTCTAGGCTTGTGCTGATATTTCAAAGGTTATTTCCTGATTTTGCCAACTTTTCCTGCATTGGATATACATAAAATATATCCAAAACTGATAAAATCAGTTTTGTGGCTTGAATACCACTAACTGAGTCATGATAAAGATTTGGCTTATATTAGATGGATTGCACTCTTCTTGCATCATGTCTCCACTGTACTCAGCACTGAGGAGGCACAGGGCGAGGCAGTGGCTGTATGTGCCGAGTATTCCGCATCAGCGAAATGATACAAACTAAATGGCTTTGTTCCAGTTAGTAGGGTTACTTTGATCTGAAACTAAGTCATATTTCTAAATGGCCACATTCCTAAGTGAAATTACTTTATCCAGACATTTTGTTAAACATAGGCTGTTGCAGTGTTTTCATCCCTTGTCTTATAAAGTGACAGACTTCTCATTTAAAGAAGAAGGTTCAGTTGTGAGTGGTGGGGACCAGTGCTTATAGCCTCTTGCCTTGCATCTTGCTGTTCTTGATGACCTGAGCTTTCCTCTTACCCGGGCACACTGGTGTGGACATTATTCAAATGTCATTTTGGTCTAAAACTGGAGAGTTGCCAAGAAATCTCTGGAAACATCAGTGGTTTTCATCTGTAGCTTCTGAGAGTAGAACTGCTTTATAAGGAACAATGAAGTTCATTGATTGAAAAGTAATTAGTGCGTAAAGATGTTCAGTGGAACTTAGTAAATTAATAATCATTAGGTTTAAAGAAGGATGGGGTCGGATACTAGCAATATCCTTTGGTGATATCCAAGCAAATACTTCTATACACACTTGAATGATCAAGGCAAACATTCTTCTGAAGAAGCAGAGAGTAATTTTTTTGTTGGTTTTTTTTGGTTGTTTTTTTTTTTTTTAAGAGGTTTTTTCCTATTACAGCCAAATTCATCCCAACATTAGGTACTTGTACAGCTGATTCCCCTCTACTTTTTTTTTTGTACATTTGTCTTTGCTTTCAAGATCTTAGTGACGTGACACTTGGGGGTTTTTCTTTGGCTTGGAGTCTTTTGGTTTCTTTTGTTGGTTTGGGTTTTTTGGGCTTTTTTTTGGTAGTGTGTGTTTGTTTGTTTGTTTTGTTTTTTAAAAAGTTCAGTAATAATAAGAACCTGAAACAAACTTCCACACTGGTCAAGTTCAACTTACCAGTTCTAATAAAAACAGGAAGATGGGAAATAGAGCCTACAAACATCTCCAGTAAGTCATCTGTAAATGATAATCTATAAACTTATCACTTACCAAAAGGAAAGCAGGCCTTTCAGTTGTTTTTAAGCAGTCTACATGTCAGCTTTTCAAAATAATCTAGCTGGCATAAAGCCTGTCATCTTTACTGTGCAGGACTTGTTGACAATGAACAGAATTTTAAACAAACAAAACGTGGACTATCTCCTGTCAGGATCTGAAAGAAAATGTTTCTGAGTTACCCTTTATCAAAGACTTCTGCCAAATAGCCAATTAAATTGGACAATAGAGATTACTTAATATAGGATATTAGATCTCCAGTTTTCAGTGTGAAGACCATTCTGTTGCTTATTCTAGTTAATATCTGCAAATCCGTATTTGGAAAACAATCATGGCAGTTAATATACACATTTAGCTGGGCTTTGTAGAGGGTTTTGATTTGGATCAATGTTGTCTAATATACTGAAGTACATTCACTTAAACTGTCATATGTTTTTCTTCCCAGTCCATATGCAAACTTGAGACAGTTAATAGCTAATTGCTTTAGTTCTACTCTTCTACTGACTTTAATTTGTAACCATGTGCCTCCCTCCCCTCCCCCTGTCTTCCTCCCCCACCAAAAAGAGAAAGTGTTCTACTTTAAACTTCCTGTGGATTGTTTCCAGGAGAGGAGGATTAATCCTAAATTATTTGTAAATATGATTTAATCAAGGCTTGAACTTCTCTAAGGACAAAAAAACTTAGGGTGTAGTGTTTCAACTGCACTGCTAAGAGGGCTTTAATTCAGAGAAATATTTTCCTTTAATCTTTCTTGCCTCAACATGTGTCCCATCTTTTCCCCCCGTCATTTTTTTTTAACCCTGATGTACTCTTACATGCAATATACTAAGTTGTTAATATGTTGACGTTCTGATGAAAGGAAACTGTGCATAAAACAATTTGTTTTGGCAAGAGTGTGTGCCAGAAGTAGGCCCTCTCTTGATGTGTCAGTGCAGAAATATACACAGGAGGGAGGAAAAATGCTAGAGAAACAAATACAAATAGAGATTGGACATGGCAACACTATAAGTTTACAAATAGTTTCTATTAAGCAAACATTAAGACTGGAAACTTAAACAAACATGAAGCTCCCCAGACACATGAAAGCCCTCACTAGTAAGCCTTAAAATAAAACAGAAGATATGAAACTGAATTGATGAGGTGATTGTTTCTCTTCTCAGTTTGCTTTCTTGAAAGACCTTAATACACATGGGTGTTCTTCTTATTGCAATGGCAGCTGCAGGAATCCCATTTGGCCTGTGACGATGATAATCTTGTCTCAACCAGCCATGAAGAAGTCTTTTGCTTTGCGGAATACTTGGGGGACATGAATATTGGCTGGCAACTTCCTGGCTTCACAATTTTCAAGTATATGGAAAATTCTCTTCAGAACTCTGGAGCCTTGTTCTGGCACAGGCTATAGCAGAAAACAATGCTGCTTACTATCCTTCACCTCACGTTATAATGTACTAGGTACAGGGTATCAGGGCAGCTGACCGGGTGAACTCCTACTAAAAGTCTGTGCTACTTAGCATAAAACCAAATGTAAGAAGTGAAATTTTGTGCTTTGCTTCCACAGTACAGCAGCGTTGAAAACTGGGTTTTGTTCACCAACTTTACTTTTCCAGGTGTTGATTCCTTACATACAGAGCTTTTTTTTTTTTTTTGGATTTCTAAAAATTGAGTTGTAAATAAGTCTTAATACCAATTCTAGTCCCTGAAATGCTTGCTAATTCACTATTGATTAATATCAGCTCTGTGAAAACCACAGAAATTACCCATAATTTGAGCACTACAGATACATGGGTTATATCAGTAACTAAAAGGTGGGCTATAGAACCAACATGTTTATTTCCTTGTTTAGCGGATTAACTCTATTTCAAGAACTAGAAATACAATTCTATTAGTGAGCCAATGATGAAATTCAGGTTATCCTACAGTAGAACACAAGTCTTCCAGTCTGACCTCTGTGAGGGTGCTGTCTTGTGTAGTGTTAAGAAATATAACACTATATATAGGGAAGTGATTGTGTTACTGTACTCAGCACTGGTGAGGCCACACCTTGAGTGTTGTGTTCAGTTTTGGGCCCCTCACTCCAAGAAGAATGCAGAGATGCTGGAGCGTGTCCAGAGAAGGGTGACAAACCTGGGGAAGGGTCTGGAAAACCAGTCTGATGAGGAGTAGCTGAGGGGGCTGGGGGTATTTAGCCTGGAGGAGGCTGAGGGGAGACCTGATCCCCTGGAAGGAGGTTGTAGGGAGGTGGGTGCCGGCCTGTTCTCCCTGGTAACTGGTGACAGGACAAGGGGAAGGCCTCAAGTTGCAAGAGGGGAGGTTTAGACTGGATATTAGGAAAAACATCTTTACTGGAAGAGTGGTCAGGCACTGGAACAGGCTACCAAGGGAAGTGGAGTCACCATCCCTGGAGGTGTGCAAGGAGAGTGTGGACATGGTGCTTGAGGACATGGTCTAGTGTTGGTATGGTAGTGTTGGGTTGATGGTTGGACTGGGTGATCTTACAGGTCTTTTCTAAGTGTGTGTTTCTGTGATTCTGTGAAGTATAATTACTTGACCTTTGATAAGGACTAACAAATCTGTCTGAAAAAATGGTCATAAAATGCAGCTGATAGTATTGTATTGGAGGATCCTGATATTCCAGGAATTGATTTGTATTGAAAATTGGCCAAATGTTCTTGCATTTAATAAGTACATTAATAAAATCTAAGCTAATCTTTCTTTAATTAACCCTTCTGACCAGGACTACTTGAATTTTGATCTGTGTCTTTCCTGGAGTTGCTGGAATTAAAAGATTGAGACTCCAATGTCTTAAGGAAAACTGCTAGCCTTTGTGATTTGAGTTAAATTCAAATGTGAAACTGGTTTAGTCTGAAGATACAGAATGAATGCAAATGAAAAGAAACCCGTTAAAAGAAAGTTACGAAAAAAACAATGGTGTTGGATCAGAATCACTTTGGGTAATTGAGCAGTGAAATTAATCTTTCATTTAGTGAAGCAGTT
>NW_010259257.1:0-549 GCF_000690775.1 Eurypyga helias
CCACCCCCCCCGGCAGGTCCCCTCCAGCCGGGGGGACACAAGCACCCACCCACCATCCCCAACCCCCCAGGGAGACTCACAGACCCCTTTGGGTCTCCTTCCCCGTGACTGGAACCAGCCAAGGCACCCTGAGCACCCAAACATCCCCCCCTCGGGAATTTTCAAGGCAAATCACACACCAGGGGCTTGCAGGGGGGGTGGCAGCAGGGTGGGGTGACACGGGGTGACATCGCACCTTCCCGAGTGTCTCCGAGCAGGGGAAGGGGGTGAGGATGGGAAAAGCCATTCCCTGGGGCCAGACAGGGATGTGGGGATGCTCCGTGGGGAAAAGCCAGACAGACATAAAGCCAGAAATCCAGGTCCTGCCCTGCTCGGCGGGATGGGGACAGGGTGGGACATGGGGGGATCACGGCGCTGCTGCAGGGGACACGTCCAGCAGGACAGGGGTGACCTCCTGGGACCCTTTCAGCCCCTTTTTTAGGGCGTTTTGGCAAGGATAACAAAACCCTCTCCCCTTCTCTTCGAAGCCCCCTGGGGCAGGGGGGGTCT
>NW_010259257.1:681-889 GCF_000690775.1 Eurypyga helias
AGCCCAGTCAGGGGGAGGCAGCTACGGCAGCTGCTCACAGGGAACAAACTGGGCAAATTCAGGGCAGGTTTGTGTTTCCAGCGCATCACCCCATCTCCTCCGGCCGTGCCGAGGGCTCGCGGCGATCGATACTTACCGCCCGCAGCCCAGGCCGGAGCAAGGGTCCAGCTCTGGGCAACGACCCCGCAGGGTGCTGGTTGCGTCACCG
>NW_010259258.1:0-32491 GCF_000690775.1 Eurypyga helias
CGCTGGATCCTCTCCAGTAGTTCCTGGTCCTTCGTGAACTGAGGAGCTCAGAACTGGACACAGTAGAGGCCTTCCCAGCGCAGAGTAGAGGGGGAGAATAACTTCCCTCGATTTGCTGGCCATACTCTTCTTAGTGCATCCCAGGATGCCATTGGCCTTCTTGGCCGGGAGGGCACACTGTTGGCTCATGGTCATCCTGCTGTCCACTAGGACTCCAAGGTCCTTTTCCCCAGAGCTGCCCTCGAGCTGCCCTCCAACAGATGAGCCCCCAACCTGTACTGATACATGGTGTTTTTCTTCCCCAGATGCAGTACTTTTACTGTAGATAGCTTCTAGCATTTTAATTCCTGTTGGAGACCTGATGTGTCATAAATCATGATTAGATGATAGCATGTGACACATCTGTCATAGCAGGAAGTGGTGGGGAAGGTAAATATGTTCCATGAAGTCTTAGTCCTAGACATTCACTTGTATCAAATACACACTGAAATTCCAACGAAACTTGGTGCTGATTTTCCAACTAGTTCCTCATTGAAAGGAGCACAGCTTGCGCTGAACTAATTAAACAGCCATTCATAAGGTAGTTCTTCCTGATCTGTTCAGTGCTGATAATCAGATATAGCAAAGCTACACTGGAAAAGTGGTATTTTAAGGGCAAATTGAATCTGGTAAGTTGGGCACTTACGCGAGAAAATGTGACATGCTGCCTACTGAGCCTTGTTTGAAACTGATAAAAACTTGCCTGTGAGGTGATGAACATTATTCAACTGTTAGGTGGTCTCTGCAGTCTCAATTCACTTAGAATCATAGAATCACTAGGTTGGAAAAGACCTTAGAGATCATCCAGTCCAACCGTATCTGTCCGCCACTAAACCATATCTCTCAGCACCTTGTTTAAGGCAGTCCCAGGACAAACACAGTGCTTAATGCTTACTATATTCTCTGCCAGCAAGGTGTAGTAGCAACGGAAACCATTTGGTTCTTTGCAGACCTGGTAGGTGAAGGGACTGTACATGTAGTTTGCTACTGAGCAAGCAAGTTATTTTTGAGGCAGAAAAAACAGTGGGGAAAAAAGGTAGTGGTTTGATTTCAGATTCTATAAGAAGGAAATATACAATCATTCCAGAAAAATTGCAGATGTTTGTGCTTCTCTGTTCACAACTTACTAGTCTTGGTCTTCTGTTCTGATCTCTGCTTCTCCATCTGTTTCCCTCCTCTGTCCTGTTTGGTGTGGATTCTGCCTCTTTGGCGGTTCCACCACACTCTCCCTTCTCTCTGCCTTGGGTTTGGGGGTTCTTTGGGTGTGTTTTCCAAAACTTCATAGACATCGTGACTTTTTCTGCTAAATGAGAACGCAACAAACAAACAGATAGATTAACCACATGAAAAATTTCTGCCCCAGTTCTGGAAATAACAAAAGTATCAGACAAACTTAGCTGTGGTCAGTACTCTTTGTGATGCCTGGCATTATGCCAGAAGCTTAACATCAGATTTTTTAAGTAGTTGTTTTTATCAGTTGATTTCTGCTACAGATTTCTGAAACTGTTTGTTAAAAAGGAGTAGGATTTGGAGAGTCTTTATTCATAAGCAAACAAGGTAGATGTGAGTCAGTGTATTTTGTGGTTTGTCTTTTAAGATTCGCATGGCTATTTTCTGGAACTTTTGATGGAACCATTTTGAGAAACTTTTCCACTCTTCGTTTAGGAAAGGTGTTTGACATTCTCAAAAGAGCAGGTGGTTAGTTTTAAAAACTGTCTCGGAGATCTCTGTGGATGAAGGAAGTCAATGGCAGAAAAGACCCATTTAAGTCTTTTATTCTAGTCTGTTCTGTTTCTATATTTTCCTGGCTTTGCATTGCAGAGCTGGAATTATGACTTTCGCCGTCCTTTCACTTTTTCTTCTGTTTACTGTTGTTTTACCATCTCTGCAGCAGGATGTGTGTTAGAGTGTTTGGGCCTTCTGTGCACCAGATGCTCTACTGGTTATCACTGCTCTCTGTCAGGGACCACCTGCTTTGCCTTTGAAGGGATATCTCATATTTGCTTATGACTGATTATCATAAAGCACGAAGAAGTGTTTGATGAGATAAGATCTTAGATATATAATTAATCATTTTCTCTAGTTCTATCTGTCTTAAGTTGATAGAGTTAAACTGATAAGAAATAGAGAACTGGATCCAATAACTTTATCCTATCAAAATCAACTTAGGAGCTCCCTATTTGATTTAGACTGACAAATGCTATCACATTACGGTAGCATGGCAAAGAACCAATCTATTATTCCTAACCACAGTCATGGCACTGAACACATACTGAAAGATGTTATACCACTTTGTGCCATTTTTTATTATTATTATCTCTTGTTAATTTTTTTCTTTTTTTTTTTTTTTCTCTCTCATTTCCCAGACATAAAGGCAATAACTCTACCTGGTTCTCAGTAGGTAGCAAAACCCCTCAGCTACATTTTTCCTCTTTAAGCAATTATTTATCCAGTTATCTTCCAGATTTGAAGCATTTTTCATAAACACATTTTGTTTTGAAGTACGGTAATGAATCTCCACATAATGCAAGTGCTGTGCTTACTAGGCAAGGCCAAGTACACAGGTACTGTATTCTTGGAAATGAAAAAGCTAATGTCATGGTTAAATATTTAAGCAGTGATGCAACAGATGATGATGGCTGGGAAAGTAGATTGCAAGCTAATTTGTTTATTATCAATATTGTCCACTCCAGGAAAAGTAAGTGTCTCTTTGGGATATATTAAGAGAAATACCATATATGATATAACTAAAGCAAGTACTGCTATTCAGTGCCCTTTACACTTCAACAGAATTGTTTTATCAATTTTTGGGTGTGGCAACTTTTTAAGAGTAGGGAATGAAGTACATAGTCCATGAGGTCTCTTACGTCCTTTGCTGTCTTGTTGTCACATTACACAAAATTCTGAAAATAAGTACTCCCTATTTTTTTCTGTCCTTATTCCTCAGATTAGGTTACTTCAATTATTTGCAATTCACTGCTTTTCAAAGTTCAATTCTTTGGTGTACAGTATCCTCTTGGGGAGGTTAGTATGATATTATGTCTATTTTAAGTTCACCTCAGAAAACCTATTCAGCTGCATAATCTCTGGTAACAATCTTTGGGAGAGTACATGCTCAATTACAGACTCAAAATTTTCCACTAGCTACAGAAATTTGGATTTATTTTCTTTATATCCTGCCCAATCCTCAACAGACACAGTTTATTTCAATTGTCAGAATTCAAAGGCTCTTCCAAACTATGTACCTTTAGCAAAGTGAGGTTGATTTGTTTGTTTCTGTTAAACATTTGAGTTTTTACAGTATCATAATACCAGTATTTTCAGTATATTCATGTTACACATTGGACAGCGAGACAAAGCAGGTTTAAGATCCTAGCAAAACTAACCTTTGGCTATAGTGTATCTTGATTCAAGAATCCAGCTTCCTGCCATTTCATGCTGCTTACAGAAATTAATGATGCAGTATTGTGGTGTGAGACTTGGATAGTTTTCAGTACCTATGCCTCAAAAGTGTATGTTGAAATGTTTTCCTTCAGATACTGCAAAGCAAGTAAAACTGCCCTGTGGCATACACTGTGAAAAGCTCATGTAGTAGCAGAGTAACCAAATTTCTGGAGCTCGCAGAAAAAATGAGGTTCATCTTGGCTAATTTAAAAGTACTCATTTGGTTTGATCCTGGCATCGTGTGTGTTTTGTGTATGCGTTTCTGGGAAAGACAGGGCTGGGGAGCTGAGAAGGGAGTCCGAGGTGGATCATAACAAGAGGTGGAGTATAAGGAAGGTGGAATGTAGGGTTAAGAATTGCAGCTCCAAAGGCAGAGGGAAGAGGGGTTGTTTGTAAGGAAATGAAGGCAGGCTAAATTGTGTTATGTACCTCGTATTATAAACAGAGCCGGTGGTAACCATTGTTGTTAGGTTGTCTTGTCTTTATAAACGATCCTGAAGAGTCTTTTACAGCTTCTCTATAAAATCTTTATTGTATTACTGTAGACCTTTGAAATTCAGTCTGACTAAGCTGAAGGCCAAGGAATGTGCCTTCAAGCTGTCCGTTGTGCTCGTTTAAAATTTGGTTGGGAATTTGCCTACAGATAGGTTTTCTATTGTTGAAACTGAATCTGTAGAGATCGGTAAGGTCAACTGCTCTAGGGGCCAGACCATAAGATATCAAATCTCAAACTTCCAGGCAACCTCTCTAATTCAGAACTAAGCTTACTTTACTGTAACAGCTGGCAAAACTGCATGTCTGTTTTGCAAGGGGAATATTCTGTTGTGATCCAGTCAGACTCCTTGTAGATTGACTTGTATACTAGTGGTGGCTGTGCACACTCTTTGCTCGCTGTTACGAATGCTGCTCCTTCACCTTATCTGGTAACAAGATGCCACTGCTTCAGTTCAAAAATTCAAACTTTGCTGGTGGTGCTTGGTAAGTTTTGTTTATTGAAAGTGTATGTTGGGATAGGGATGTTAATAAGAAGGAGCATAGCTTGTGGGCAGGCTGCCCCGGCTGGATTTGAAATCCAGCAACAGAAGAAGAAAGGAGGTCTTCTTTAATCAAAACCAAAATAATCCATCTGTATTCCATTCTTTCTCCAATTTTGCATTTCTTCCCACACAAACAAACAAAACAAACCTAACTCACCACCTCCCAAAAGCACACATTATAAATGCTTGGGAAATAATGATTTTTATATCTTACAGACCATATTTAGGGCACTCATTTCTGCCTGCTGAGAAATTGGAAAACTTTCTTTTTTCCCAGATAAATAAGACTTTCATGTAACTAGATAAATATTTTTGTTTTCCCAGTGACCTCGAGGTGATGCCTGTGCTTAAATGGCTGTGGAAGATACGGGGTGCCTGTATCTGAGTTTAGGGCTTGAGGACCAGGGTGCACTGTGATGGGAGAGAAGCAGACTGGTGTTGATCTTTATGATTTTGCTTATTCAGTATGGCTCTTTTTTCTTGTAGCCATTGAAAGCAACAACAGGTCTTGGGAATGTACTTCTCTGTGAAATGTGTTTGTTGGGAATGGAAAAGCACCCCTTGCCAGGAGGATGGAGAGAGCAGGTAGAGGCAGCCATGGAAGTGACTGCGAAGAGCTGAGATCCTGCAGGATGGGCTGCAGAGGTCTTTTCTGATGAGATTCTGTAGGTAAACACTGGCTACCAGGCACGACCTGTTCTAAACCCAAAAAATTCAGAAAAGCAAAGTCAACAAAATCCTTGTCCCATCATGGGTCAAGTCAGCATATGTATTTGCTTGCTGAGTTAGTTAACATATATTAAATGGAGTTTCAAGTGTGTTTTAGTGTAGTGAACTAATTTTAGAGGGCCTGGTAGAAAACCTAAGCATTTGGCTTCCTTCCCTGGCATCCCTTCCACCAGATAGGGAAGGAAATGTGATTTAAAAGATGAATCGAACACATTTCTTGACTTTTCTCTTCATTGATTACAGCTTCCTTTAGCTTCAAAGGAATTGTGATGACTATTGAAAGCATAACCAGACTTCTTAATCCGATTTCTATTGAATTACAGTGTTTTCTATTAACACCTTTTAAATTAATACCTATTGTACTTTCATACCTGAACAGCAGGTGAAACTGGCGTGAAAGCAATCCAAACTCAAACGTGCTTACAATCATTTGCAGAAAAACTGATTTTGCAGGAATATCAGAGCTTTGCTTAATTTTCTTAAGTAAAGACACTGTTTAAATTGCTTAAGCTATCATGCATTTGGACAAATTTTGTACAGTTGTCAAAATTATCTTGACATAGCTTGCATGTGAAGATGTTTATCCAACGACAGCCGTGAGTCATGCACGGAAAGACGAGGAGCTTTCAGCCAGTTCTGTGACCTCAGAGGGATCTACCTAATGTTTGAAGTCCTGCTTGAAGAGCTTTTATACCAGCAAGATTTTGTGTGGTAGCTGAAGTCTTTGACACATAGATACCTCTATGGATCAGAAATAAACATATTTTCAAGGGGAATGAATTCACTCAGGGCACACATGAATTTTCACTAAGGTCACGTTAAGCGAGCTGGAGTGTTAAACATGCCCCGACTAACCCACCATGCAGTGTTGCTCGTGAGAGCTGTGGCGATCCCAGCCCTCCATTTCTAGCATGTTGTTTCTTCTGGAGCCTCCCACAGCAGATCTGATACTGGCCAAACTTGCAGCTTGCCCTCAGCTCTCTGTGCTGCTGTGTACACAATGAGGAGAAGCATCTGCTGGTGTGCCATCTCTTAAGGCGATAAGCTATTAGAGCTGAAGGAGACAGCTCTGTTGCAAAGACTTAAGAGGTGATAATTTAAATAGTAAAGCAGGGGTTGAATTGTTAACAGGGAAATGGAAAATGTCCCTGTTTGAATGGAAGAAGCCTTTACCATAAGTCATTGCGGGTTCTGACTGTTGTGTCCAAGGGCCACTGAATGTTTCCCCTTGAGTGGCAGCTTCCCACACAGCTGTCTCACCCACTTAGCCACAGGCTGTTGGCTTGCTTCATGCCATTCACCATAAAGGATCTTCGTGTGAAAACCAGCACGGATCCGTAGCTCGTGAAGTATGTTAGGTGCGAAGATGCACAGAAACTTGGTTGCCATGGGGATTCAGTGAGGATGGACAGTAGGACCTGGGTATCTCCTTCCCTACTATTTTATTGCTAGCGAAAGGCAGCACTTCCTCCTGACCAGGCTCTGCCACCATACAGAGGATGCTTTGCTAGGATCATTATAGAGTTCCAGGAAAATTCGAACACAGAAGTACTTCTTTTAGCTGGTGTTATGCCAAGATTTGGTCAGGACAGTATATTCTCCTCTTCTTAACTTTATCACTCAGCAGCCAAAGAAAATAGGATCCCACTGAAATCCCAGCAGAAAAAATAATTAATAAAACAGTGATGGGAAGTAGAATTTATCAGTTTAATACAAGTATGTTTCCTCTTGAGGTAGTTACTAAAAATATGTCTGTATCAGTAATGTTTTTTCTTTTATAAAATGGGGATTTAAAGGTTTGAATTATAAAAAAACCAAAATCATAAATACTGTATTCTGTAAGACAGTAAGAATATCAGTGGGAAATAATGCCTGGAAGGTTTGCAATTACAGCAATCAGTAAATGAATTAAAACATTTTATGTTGTGTGAGGCATTAAAATTAGGAAAGCAGCACCACACTTTTTGATGTCTCCTGACACAACTAGAAGAATTAAAAAATATTAAAATCTTAATTTTTTTACTCTGGATGGGGGCTGTAGAGTATTATATCTTCTGTACCTGCAACTATGTATTTAAAAGGTAAATTAAAGAATATTTTTTTATTCTAAAGGAAGAATGAACTTGCGTAGGGCAAATTACTTGTTTTGCTCTCCTCTGGGAGAACAGAGCATGGCATCTAAGAGATCAACATACACTGGAAAGGTGACGTGGTCACCAACACACACAGAATGGATAGCTTCAGTGTAATGTTTTTATTGACTGAAATTCTTGAACAGAGACATTTACAAGTGGCACAAGGTTTCTTTTAGTGTTTCCAGCCAACATACCACTGCTTTGATCTTAGCAAGTAACTTTATGCTGAATATAGAAACTAGTTGAAAGATTAAAGTAGGCAGCTTTTGCTCCTTGTAGGCTTCCCAAAAAGGAATGCACAAAAAAGTTTCAGAAGTATTTCTGCAAAGAAATATTTTGTTCTTACTATCAGCTGAAGAGATCACTGCATATCTAGAGGATCACTCTAACAAATTCTGCTACTTTGTGATCAGTAAATTATACTATGACTTAAGGAAGCATTTAAATTTTCAGGGGTGGCTTCAGTACCACTAGTTTTGTGAATAAAGCACACTTTGAGATGTCTTTTGAAGATAGAGGCTATAACCAGTTTTCTGTTCTGCGCGAGATCCAATTAGGTGGTTGCTGTACAGAGGAAGCAGAACAAAGAGGGAAGGCAGCATATAGCAACTTCAGAAAACTCGTTCTTAGACTCTGGTGTATTGATGTAATCTTTTGTTGCTGCAGTTATTTCAAGTACTCAGTACAAGTACTTGTCACATTTAAAATAAAAGCCGCCTCCTAATTTCTTCACTGGTACTTATCTTATGCTGTAGTGGTCAAACACTGGGAGAGGACCATATGACTTTTAACTGTTTGATCGTCTTTTTGGCATTATCTACAGGTTTTCAGTATCTTAGTACTCTGCTAGTTGTAGCTCTGGGAAATGAAAGATGGTGTTGTATATACAGCACAAATACATGAGTAAGTTGATCTTGGAGCCAGCCGATGCTGTCTTTCATTTTAATTTTCATTATGCCTTTGGCTCTGCTGCTTCAGTTTTTTTATTAGATAGTATATAAAGAAGCAATAAGAGG
This sequence comes from Eurypyga helias, assembly GCF_000690775.1. Taxonomy (NCBI): domain Eukaryota; kingdom Metazoa; phylum Chordata; class Aves; order Eurypygiformes; family Eurypygidae; genus Eurypyga; species Eurypyga helias. Next base: position 8,401 of record NW_010259258.1, read on the forward strand.
GTTAATTGCTGTTCAGGGAAAGTGTTTAAAAAATAGCACCAGCTATATTTTATAACAAAAATATTTTTTCATAATGTTTGTGCTTTTTATACTTAGAATCTACCTGTACTTCCATGTCAGGATTGCACACATAGGTGCTGGTAGAATATCTTGGGTACTTACAGCTTTTGCAGTCCATCATATTTTTGTTCTTACATTGTTTCACCTGATTATTAAAGATCTTATAATATTTTTTCACAGTTAAAAAAGGAACTCTCAAAAGTAAAGCTGATTTCAGTGTCTGCCTCTGCAGCTGATTCAATTTGTCAATTCAGTGTACAACCACTATGAAATGTAAGCTAGAAACTCAGTTTCTGCTGAGTTTCTGCTTTTAACCTAACTGTTGCACTGATAATTGATTTTAACAAAAGAATGTCTACTGGGTGAGTATCATGAGAGGTGGAAAGCAGAGGCAGTGTCATACTCTGGAAAGAAGGACTATGCTATTTGTTTTCTTCTCTAGATTGCTTTACCTGTTTTTTTTAATCTCCATGTATGTGCTTTCCTTCTCCTTGGGACAGTTTTACTGCCCAACAGTAAAAGCATAAAATGTGGTTGTTTTCAAAATGGAACTTTATGAAAATATCAAAACAATATTTTGATTTAAATGAAACATAAATAAAAACCCAAAATACAGCTGAATGGTGTTGGAAACTAACAGGGAATAGCCTAGCGCTATGATCTCAGAACAGAAATAACCCCGAGCCTCTGCAAGAGAAGTGGGCCAAAGCAGGGTAACCTGGCAAAAAACCAGAAGCTGTGATTTTTATAATAAGCAGTGAATATGGCCCACCTTCTCATGTCAGTAGCCAGCATTGTTTGCTCTGGCAGAGGTAGAGAACTAATGAAATTTATCTCGATGCTATCCCTCTTAAGCATGTTGTCTCTTAATTACATACTGAATAGCATCTGGTGTTTGAAGAACAATCGAATGGCAACACAGCAGGGAGAAGCGTGCCAATATTGATGCAAGCTGATACTTTTTTCAGCTTGGGCTGGTCCTGAGGCTCTCCCCCGGTCACTGAGCCATCCCTGTTCTTCCTCAGCCTGGCCCAAGATGCCCAAAACATCAATTGGGTAACAATAGTGTCAGGCCAAATTTAACTCTTGACTTTGATTTTGTAATACCAGGTTTTCATAACTCCTAGAACGCATGGAACTAAACTGTTTTCATCTCTTCTTTTTTCCTTCAAGTCACCAAGAAAAAAAAATATTGAAAACAGTTTCCTGTGCGAGATTCAACAAAAAGCATTGCAGTTTTCTGTTTGTGCGATGGAATCAAGGTGGCTAGAAACTGCCTGCTCTGTTTTGTTGTCTGACACTGAGTGATCTATTTTTTAGTGGAACTAAGAAGTTGTGGTGGTTTTTGAAAACCCCTCACAGTACACAGCTTTTCCATAGGCATTGAATTACCTTTAAAGAAGTCTGCCTCGGTAACATCAGGATAATGGCAATTCTCTGCCACACGCAGATGCTGTGAGAGTAAAAGTATTAGTTTATGAAATACTTAAATATGGCAATACGGCCTAAGCAGGTTATTAGCTTATCTAGGAGTTATATATGAGTGAAATAGTCTTTTATAAACTATTAGTTTCCTGAATCAGAAGGGTAGGAATCTTCTTAGTCTAAATCTCTAGGTAGGCAGGTGAAGGAAGTCAACTACGAAATAGGCAACTGTATTTTCCCATTGCCTTGAACAGCTCTTCAAGCACAGATTCTCTGAAATAGTTGCCATAATACGTTATTACTTTTCAGGCCATGGAGCTCAGGGAATCAGTTTTTTAATATCTACATCATCTCTTTCCTCCTGGGACTGAAGCTGGTTACCATAGCAAAATGGCAAGGAAGCTGATAAGCAAGTAGTACCATTTGGCAAACAGGATATAAATGTATTTTATTAAGACAGGACTGTGAAAAAAATTAATGAGATTAGAAAGCTTTTTTCCTGGGCGCTTTTTTTTTTCTTTAATATATTTTAAAACACCTTTGAAGAAAATTATTTTGAACAGATACTGAACAAAATGCTCTTGCTCACATAACTAGTGTTGCTGCAAACAGTAGGAGCTTCAGTTCTAAATCTCTGCAGATCTTTTATACTCTCAACATTACACTGTAATTTCTCCCCTTATGTTTCAGGGTGTTGCAAAGATGCCATAGTGTGGGTTAAATGAGCTTCTGTTTAACAGAATAAATGTGGATGTCTGTCCCCTGCTAATGAAAAATTACATTGCAATGTAGTTTTTATTCCTACTTGAGGCAGCATGGTCATCTGAGTCTGTCTTGTAAATCAGCCTGTGAAATCCCTGGGGTTTCTGTAAAATGACGTCAGTGAGTGCCGGGAAGTTAAACTGCTTTGCGTTCCACGGACGTTATCAATAATGTCAAGTCGGATGATGTTTTTTGTACTCCCCTTCGACTGTGTCCATCTCAGTGTATCATATGAATCACGTGCCTTGAACGGTACAGCTTGGCTATTTAAGGCATGCATCATCGCCACATCAGTGTCTTCATGGTTGGGCCCCAACAGAGGGACTTTCTGTTGGCACCAAGATATACCCAAAAAGAGCTTGTTTTCATGCCTGAGGTGTTCCTCTTTTCTGCTTGGTGAACTCCTGCCATCTAAACCACTTTTCTTAGTGCAAGAGTTGAGTCACTGTTCTGGGGAGTTTGGTTTGGGTTTGTGCTATTGACTGTACGTGAAATAAAGTCTCAGATTCCTGGAGTTAAACACCTGCATATTTCCTTAAAATCTTCTGGTTTACCCCTTTTAGATATATGATGCGTTCTTATGCTATTTTATATGCCCTGACAAATTTTCCACTTACTGCACCACTGAATAACTCCAATAGAGAGGATCTGGGAGTCACTGTAATCTGGCCATGCAAAAGGTGCTCTTTCGTGTTAACTCCTTGGAGCCCAGAGTAACTGTATTGAACTTCCACAAGTCTTGTTCCCAGGCTGTGAGTTGTAATCAGTGCATCTGTGGAGCAGGAATCAGAGTAACTGCTAGGAAAGCCACATTTCTGCTCCCTTTTCAACCTGTTTCTTCATTATAATAAGCACTAGTGGGTTTTATACTCTAAGGGGATTTTTCATCCTTAAAAATTATCTTTATCAGGAAAAAAATAATATCAAATTCCCATTGGATTCAGTATTGGGTTAGGATTCAGTATTGGGCAACAGGGCAGCACCTGGGTGGAAGTTGGCTGGTGTCTGATCAGCTGGGGAAAGATGAGGACCTTGGATCTGGCAGGATCCAGCCAGGCTTTGAAAGAGCTGAGTGAGAATTTTGTTGTGAAAGGAACGTGTGAGTTTAGAATTGGGGCTTATTTCATGGTCATGTGTATGATGTGCACATTTGATAGCCCTCTCTCTGTCCAAAGTGTGGACTTCAGACAGAGTGTGGGATATGGGGGAGAAATCTGTAGGGGATGAGAATCGTTTCCTCCTTGGAAACCAGTTATCTGCAGATACATATAGCCGGCATTGATGATCATCACCAGAGGGTACCTGTAACCTGCAGGCTATTGTATTGCAGTATGAGACATAAGTGGGGGTACCCTCTGCTGAAGCCCAAAATGCAGCACTTGGATGCAAGAGCTTGGCAAGTTGGAGTGTTGCCATCTACTGGCAGCCATCCACAGAGAAAAGGCCCTCGGCTGGCTGTAGCTTAAGGTATTGCTTGTTTTGAGCTGAAAGGTGAGGGTTTTCCTGCCTAAATACTGTTTCAAGGCAGAGTTGTTAATCAAATAATTGTTGCTGTCCTTAGAGTGTGGATGTCGCCAAAGAGTTAGAGTAATCCCAGTGGGGTTTCTCGGAGAGGTTGTTACTCTTTGGGATGTGGGTCCAGCTTTGACACAGGGTTGACTCCTCTCCTGCACAGTGACCAAGTTGGTCTGGGGAGTCCTGAGCGTGCCCATGAGCTCAGGGCTTGAGGGGTGCCCTGCAGCCCTACTGCCCTTCAGAGCCTGGTCCCATTCTCAGGGAATGGGCTGGGCTGGAAATCACTCTTTTTTTTTAATGCTGCAGTAAAAAAGTAATACAGGCGAAGGCTATATTTGGACTCATTAGGTGATAGACCAAAGATCCCTATTTTTAAGAACCTTGCACGCCTGACAGTCTTTTCCCCTAGAAGAGATGAGAGGTGTTCTGGGTAAATATGTTCTCAAAGGGAGACCCAGTACAGCCTGCATAACTCAAAAATACACTGTGACTGACTTCTGTCAAGGGGAATGTTCACATGGTACCATCGGTTTTGAACATTTTGCATGAACCAAATGGTCATGGATTTTTTTTTCCCCCTTTTTATTAAAAAATAGTTGGGAAATAAGATTGCAACACTAGTTTTCAGCAAAAGTTGTGTGACCGACTCCTTACAAAACATAACCCACGTGGAAGCAGAAGAGCGATGTAGCTTTTCCTTCATGCTTGTCCAGTCCAAATATGCTTCAGACTTAACAACTCTTTCTGTAGTCACGTTCAGAGAATGTAAAAAACTTAATTTTTTTTAATGTAGTAACATAAAATTTTTACTTCGAACTAGATTAAAAAATATATTTCAGTTGCTCTTAAACCTGGTGAATACCAATGTTCTCCCTGCAGTATTTTAAGCACTATTTCAAAATAATGGTTTAATCTATCTTTGATATGTTTTCAAGCCAGATATGTAGGTGCACAAATAAGGAAATATTTGTGTTCCTCTGTCAGATCTGTCTGCATGAGCCTTAGCTGGCAGAACAATGATGTATTTTTACATAGATTTTTGTTCCAGTAGCTCCAAGACACTGGATTATCAAAAGCAAGATTATGGAATTACCAGTGGAATTGTACTTCTTACAAGTGAAGTAACACACGGTATTAACATATATTTGAGGCCATATAAGGAAGTTCTATGTTTTAAAGACTGAAGGTAAAATATACTGGAATTAAGGGATCGAGGTTTAAATGTGGCTTGCATTCAGGAGTCATGGAAGGGGCTGGGTTCTGGCTGGTGCTTTGTTACTAATGGCAGGTTTCCAAAGTGTAACCAAGTATTTTTCTCTCTTTTTCTTTTTTCCCTTTTGTTGCAGCTGGTCTCCAATGTTCTCATCTTCTCCTGTACAAACATTGTGGGCGTGTGTACCCACTACCCAGCAGAGGTGTCCCAAAGACAGGCTTTCCAGGAGACCAGGGAATGTATACAAGCCAGGCTGCATTCTCAAAGGGAAAACCAGCAGCAGGTAAGAGTAACAGTGGGAAATAAAAAATGAAATTGCCGAAGTAGAATTAGCAGGCAAATTGTTCCTGTAGGATGGGATTTGAGGGCCTCTTGCTTCTTGACTAATCCAAGCAAGAATAGCTTGATGGTAGAGAGCAGGATTTTTAAAGGTTTGAAAAAAGAGCTCTGGGGGGGTATTTCTTCCCCAATACCCTGATGGACTTCTCCACAGACATAACAAATCCTGTGGTACATGCTCCGTGAATTAAAATTACATAATACGCAGAAAGCCTGTGTAGTTTTTTTGCACCCATCATTGCAGCCATGCGTTGAATTCAGATGCAACACGCAGGCTTCAGATTGACCCTCTTTGTAAAGTCAAACCACGATACATTTGTCAGCAAAGCCACTTGCCAACAGCTAGCTGTAAGGCACTTTTCAGAAGTGAAAGGTAGAAATGGGCCCACAGTTGCTGCCCCTTGATGCTGCCCCTTGATGCCTCTGAAGAGGGTCCTTTTCCTGCCTATCCCAAAGGTTCCTACCTACTTGCACACCTCAGTGTACCTTATAGGCCTCAAGTAAATTGTGTTTATTCAAAAAGTAAAATTCATCACCACCTTTGATGGTTTTTTTCTATAAAAGGACCTGTTGCTGCCAGCATACAGCATAGTCAGCAAGGGTACTGAACATATCCACTCCCCTAATTCCTTTGTGGGTTCTCTTGCAACGAATTTTTTGTGTCTTCAGAATTACATAGAAGAGACCTCTTGGGGCAGATTAACTTTTGTTAACACACATCTCTGCCCTGCAGTACATCTTGTAGTGGTCTGTCCAGTCCAATTCAAAATAAATCATGAAATGGGGCTTCCACTCCTCCCTTGGGAGAAATCTCACAGCTTAGTTGTGGGTTTGGGGAAGAGGTTAGGGGAATGAATCAACTGGAGTATCTTTGCATCTCTGTGGCAACACAGCTTAATTTTCCCTCATTTCTCAGCTCATCTGCATCTATGGATTTGTCATTTGGCAGTGTTTCATGAGGCACATCTGGCTGACATACCTCCTATTTAACCCTTTCTGCGAAATAAGTGTACACGTGCTTTATTCCGATAGTATATGTATGAAAATGAGATTCGTGTTCAAGGCTCCTTTTTCCTTTGTAACAAATGTAATCTCAGAAAGATGAAATGAGCAGCTTCTCTTCCTTCCACACGTTGAAATGGAGGAGAGAATTGAGCCCAGACACTACCCCATTTTAGTTATTGATTACAGCTCTGTCATCCTGCTGAGAAACTGCCTTAGCAGCATGGCTCAAATGCTTGTGCTGTTCTGGATTTAGGAGCTTCTGTGTCAGGAGTAGTTAATGAAAAAAGCCCTGATAAATGCCCTAGCTTTATGCCTTGTTCTTTTCCCCCTCCCAGAAAGTACTGTACCATACAGAAGGAAGTCAGGGCACTGGAAAAACATGGGTCAAAGCCAGTCTCTTAGAAGCGCCCTCCAGCACTTCCAGCTGTAGCTGTGGGTCCTGGCAGCTGGGGACTCCTGGTAAGACCGTTGACTGCTACAGCCTGCACTGATGCTGCTCACCAGGTTCAGCTCAGATGCATCCCTATGCATTGAGGTCATCTTGAGGTGACAGCAGACACAAATAAGGCCGGCTCAGCCTGTGTCTGGGACAGTCAGGCTCCACACGGGTGGAGGGAAAGACAACTGCCTAGCCCAAGACTGTTACCATTGCTTGCCTGTTTCTGGAGATCTGATGCTGTTTCTGTGTGCTGTTGTCTGTTCAAGGCAGACAGATTATCTCTGGCATAGGAATGTGTATTTTCCTTTATTAAGCATCTACCAGCATCCAAAATGAGCAAGAAATTAAATAAAAATCCAGAATGTCCAATGTAGAAGAGAATCTTCTTGTGATTTCATTATTTAAGATAACCTGGGGCAGAGCCATAACAGGAATCACTATTGCTTGCCCAGAAAAAAAATACTGTTGGAAGAAAAAGTAGGTGTAGTGAGCAAACACTTAGGATTTAAGTAAGGGATGGGTTATCAGGACTGCGCAGTTTTACTTCCAGCAATGCTTGTCTTTTGCCTCTGAAAAGTCATTCTCTCCTTCTCTTTTTCATCTCTGCATCACCTAACTTGTGGTGAAAAATAAGTGTCACTGAACCTAAGGACAAACAAATAGTCATAAGATATTAAATATTTGTCGTGCTTTGAGGTCATTGTGGGAAGAGTGTGACATAAATAGTTTAAATTCCTGTGTAGTGCAGAATCGTCATAGGTATATGTGTGCCCACATATAGATGTATCTATGTGTACGTATGTCAACGGAGTAGATCTGTCTTGTACTCTTTCATCTGTGCCTATTCTAGAGATTGATGCTCCTCAGGATGAATTTGTTTAATGTATAATTCAGTGGAACTCTACTTGCATCTTATTTTGAAGTGAGAATTATATATGAATTTTCTCTTGCTTTTTTTATCAGGTCAGACTGCTGCCTTGTAATACTTGTAAAACAACAGTCCCAGGCACCTCACTGGTGCATAATAAGTGATTTTACAGTGAGGGCTACAGTACTTTCTAGTCATTATAGCAAAATGAAAACTGTACTTTAGTGGAGAATTTAATTTCTATGCTCCTTTGGAAATGAAACATAGGGATTTTGTTGTTTAAAAGGTCTTTTAATGTGCTTGTGCTTCACAAAGGCACTTGTTACAACTTCCTCCTGTTAACTTCAGAGGCCATTTTCAGTGGTTGTGATGCTTCCCAACAAACAGCATAAAGATAATGCCCAACTCTGTAACATGGCTCAACTTCTTACTTTGCTTCTGCATGAAGTTCGTTGTGCTACATGCAGTTGTTTCACTTGACAAGTCTGTCTTATTCCCTGATTGGTGATAGCTGAGAGCAGTGTTAGTTCATCTCCTCTGGAGATCTCAAGTGTCTTCAAAACATGGTGATTTAATATGGCAAGTGCCTATGGTGTAAGAAAGAATAGGGGTGGGGGCTGTCAAGCAACAGTTACCCAGAAATGTAGGTGAAAATCTCTTGGAGTACTAGTAAGAGAAACTCAGTCCCCTGAATGTGTCCCTATTTTGCAAGCAATAGAAAAAAACCATCCCTCCACACTCATGCGCCTACAGAGAATGTTCCAAAACTGTGGGTGCCCCTGAACCTCCCATTAAGCTCCGAGTTATTTAGAGGATGTGTAAAATCACACGTAAAATAGCAGCTTTCACACATTCAAGGATGCCTATTATAATATGCAAATGACAACGGCGTATACACCAGCTACTCTGGAAAGCATACAAATTTGTTGTGCTTTTGCACTCAAGGAGTTTGCTAGTAGCTGACAGAAGCCTGAGGACATGAGCATGTTTCATGATCTTTTTTTTTTTTTTTAAATTGAATATGTAAGTGTTAGCGCCTGCAGTATGCTAGTGAAGGTGAGAGTACTTTAAAAAACAAGTATCTTGTCAGGACTGCTGCACTTTTGAGTAGAGGAGATAGAAATCCCTCCAACACATCATCTTCTGTGTTATTACTACCTCTTCAGGGACTGGAGGCAAGAATCAATCTCTTTCAGGTACTCATTGAAGGGGAGGGAAAAAAAGAAATACTGGGCAGTGCGCAGCCTATAAAATGTCTTGGTGCATGCTGAGCACATTTCCACTGAATTCATCTTCCTCTCGTTCCCCAAAAGCTCCTCTCTCTCCTTAGAGAAAGAAATAAGGGTGGGAACTTTCAGTTAAAACTGGGAATTAGAAACCAGTAACGTGCCTCTAACTGTAGTATGGGCAGGAGGTTTGGTGACGTGAGTAATTAGTACAGGACTGCTGACCCCTCTGAGTCAGGGCTGCGTTTGAGCCCTACTGTTCCCCATGATGTTGAGAATTAATGAGCTGTTAGATAAGGTTAGAGACCCTCCTTTACACCACATTGTGTTTGTGTCATCAGGAAGGAAGGCACTTTTCCCTCTGCTCACTGCTCCTAAAGAAAAATAAAAGGCGAGAGCAGCACAATCTTTGGGGATTCTTCAGCTCTTCCCAAACCCTGCCTGCAGGTTGGACCACAGTGGAGCTGATCCCAAAAGAGATGCTCCCCACCTTCTTCAGCCATAGCAAAAATGTCTTTTGAGCTGTGAGGGGGTGTGAGTGGGAATAAAATGAAGGTTTGGGCAGAATTTCTCAGGTGTGAGGCATATATTACCTGCAGATTTAAATCCTATAGCTTCTGCATGAAATTGCCACCAAATTTAGAATAATAACAAGCACAGGCTTTTGTGTGAGTTTTTAGGAAAATTACCAGAGAGTCATCATTTTGTCATGTATGTCATTTTTGCCTAGCATGCAAAACTATATGGGGAACAGCTTACAAAATGATGCTATGAAATTCCCACGAAAGCTATTATCAGTAAATAAAAGGACCAAGTGAGGGTAGAGAGCTGTGAATTGTTGATGACAGAGGTGGTTATTGAAAATACTCTCGTAGGTGAGTGGGTGGGTTTACAGGTGTCAATGCAGATGGGCACTAGTAGCATTTCTAAGTGTAGAAGTATAATATTGCACTGTGTCGTTGGGCTTTATCGGGGCATTCCTATTGACTTTTTAGCTGCTAAAACAGGTTTGTGCTTGTTGAGGGAATGTGCTTAGATAGAAAAGCCAGGATTTTTAAATGCTACCCAAGAGTGTTGGGGTATCGGTCCTCTGGTGTTTTATCATGGAGGACTTCATGGTGGTGTGGAGAGGCTGTGTGGGCGGTCAGACAGTATCGTTTAACAGATTCCTACCGAGAACTGTGCATGGGCACTTTTGGAGTTGCACGGTTCCTTCATTTGCAAGAATTGGCAACCATGAATCACAAGTCCAGCGCAGCTGGGATGAAAATTTTTTCTTCTAAAATGGTTGAATTCTTATTGTGGGGTTGGAGCAGAATTGCATATGACTTATTAGGGGATCAGCTGCTGGCTTTATAGACACAGTTTTGCCTGGTTATACTCATCTCTCACCAAACTGATGACTCATTTCTCCCCAGTAAGGAGCAAAGTGTGTTTGTTAACTGGGCAGCAGGTCTTTTAATTGGTTCATCTGTCTGACTCCACAGGAGCGTCTCCTGCTCTCTGTACTTCCTCGACATGTTGCCATGGAGATGAAAGCTGACATTAATGCCAAACAGGAAGATATGATGTTTCATAAGATCTACATACAGAAGCATGACAATGTCAGGTAAGAACAGCAGTCCATCTCACAGCTGCTGGGGTGGAGGAGCCCTCCCAGTGCTTGACACTTACCGCTCAGGGGTGAAGATGATAGCAATGCATAATCCAAAATAAGGGTAAAGACTCTAAAGTGTCACCAGTTGAGTGTTGAAAGTATAGGATGGGAGGAGGATTGACACATTCCTGCAACACATTCCTCTGGGAAGCCACTTTAACTGATCTCTATTTTTTTTCTTCCTTTCCTGTAGTGAGTCTTTGTGGTTTTGAGAAGGTGGTATATTTGGGATTAGTTACGTTTTGACGGCTACAAGCACACTTCTGATAAGCCATGATGGGATGCAAGTTAAAGATTGGCAACACTTTCCCATGGGATGAATTGCAGAGCCCAGCTGAGGTGAAGATCACTTGGAGTGGTCTCTGCCAGTTTGGAATTACAGGCAGAGGGTCCATTAGTGCCAGCCCTTGGCACCTTCTCAGTCACCCATCCATGTGTTGCTCCTCGGTCTGCCTGAATGAGCAGAAGAAATTGATATCCAGTCTCTGGCAAGTCATGCAAAATCACACCCAGTCTGTGTTGCTGGGGTGGTTCAGCCCCATGAGTTTCTAAAAATCACCAGATTCCCATTGTCCAGTTCCCAGGGAAGAAGCAATAAAGTAGTACTTTAGTTGCTTGGTATTTTTATGGGCTGCAGTTATAAAGTTGTTTAACTTAACCTTGATGCGTTTTACCTCTGCTGTTGTACTTGACGTCTTTGGGGATCACTTATATCTCTGCTAAGCCGGGTCCTGGAACTATGTAGCAGCTCTGTCACACTATAAATGCTTCTACTGAAGCACAGGGACTGGGGGCCCGGAGCTCCTTTCTTGCCCTCTCCATCTCCCCTTCCAACGAGAGCTTTTCCCGTAAACTGTTTGTGTAGCCTTCTCTCTTACATAGCTTTAAGTACATATTGCATTATCTCCAATAGATGAAAAACAGAAATTTTTAAACCTTTGAAGGCGTTTCCTTAGCATTGAGGGTAGGAGGCGAGGTAATGTACAAGCAGAAAATTGGGAGGAGGTTGCTCGCTATTGAATGTAGGATCTGATATAAAACTCAGTGAAATCAGGGCAAGTCTGTGCTGGCTTTGATGGATTTCTGTTCAGGCCTTCACATTTTTGGTTGTGACTCAGTAAACAGATAAAGATCCACTAGCACACTGAAGACAAAAACATTATCAGATATCAAAAGCTAATAACAGTTCAGTGATGAAAGATAAATAATATACATATAGTGATGAGGGTGAGGGGAAGAGGCTGCCCAGAGTGCCCTCAGCAGGGTAGGTGCTGCTGTAGATTGTATTACGGTTTATGACTTTACATTCCTTTTTTCTTAATGGCACTGAGTTTGTTCAAGAAGGTGTGTAAATTTTTTGTCATAGATGCCATTTGTGAATTTTCTTAACTGAGAAGTTACTTTTTTCCAGTATTCAAAGTTCAGCTTGATATTCAGACTGAATGTAATTTGTTAGGTGAGACATGAAACCAGTCAGTATGGTATTGGAGTCTTCCACATCCATTTCCATATGTCATTATTGCAGGTTTGAAAGTTGTTCACTAGAGTCAAATCTTGGTAAAGGTGATTATCTATTTAGGATTATACTTACTTGAAATTTCGACTGTGTCCCTAAATAAACAAAAGGTGAATAAACAATTTACAAATTTACAAATGAACAATTTTAAAGGGAGAGGGGAATCTGACAGAATGATTGTGACTGGAAAAAATAGCCCAGAGATAATGGCTGGTGTGGAGGCACAGAGATCTCAAAAGATAGAACAAAAATGATGCATGACCCAGTGTATAGAAAGAGAAAACGGTTTGCTATGATTTTTAGTTGTGAAGTAACAGTGATCACTTTGAAGTCACATGGAAGGTGAAATGTATACATAAATGGGATACGCACCAATGAGTTCCTTGGGCTGTCCTGATGGGTAGCTAATAGGAAGCTTGCAAATATTTAAGTTTCACGTTGTGCGTATTTATTGAATAATAGGAGCATTTCCATAACAGTTTATCTTCTGCAGCCTAAAAGTAAATTTCATGTTGTTCCGCATGGTAGTGAGAGTTTAGGAATCAAGCCTTTGCCGGTTCTGGCTGTCTCCAGTGCAAAGGGAGGCTGAGGTTTCAGAAGATCTTTCCAGGGGAAACAAACGATCTTCCTCAAAGTATGAACTTTGCTGTCTAGGCCTATGAGATCCTAAATCAAAGCCTACTGAGATTATGGAAAAGGCTGGAAAAGGAAGAAATAGGAATAAAATAGTGTATGCACTGAGAGCAAATAGAAGGTAACTTTGGAACATCTCATCTTCATGTACTTTAGGGAAATAAATAACTAAGTACGAATATTGAAAAAAGGAAACATGGTTTGGAACAAATGACTCATTTCACACTAGGAGTTCAGCATGGAGCCTTTGCTCTTGCCTGGTGCACTGAAACCACCTCTAGTGGGAATGACTGCGGATGATTTTCAAGCATTTACGTGCCTACAGAAACACACTGGTGGTGGGGGGTAGCGTCTCAGTGATGTGGATTAATGAACTGGCGGAATAAAACCAAGCGTGCTCTTTACTTTTCACAGGGAAATACTCAAGGGGAGGCTTTTGAGATGAGAACGCTCTGAGCAATTTTGTTTTGTTTTTGTCACTATTCAAAAACGTCACAAGATCTAAGTTTTTATGAGCTAAAGGTTATTGTGTCAAGGCAATTGAGAAGTATGTGAAGTCGGTGCAAGGGTGTTGTGCCCAGCCATTGAATCTGGCTTCCTGTTGATGATTTATGAGCAGGAGCATTTCCTCTGCAGTTCGTGGAAGTGGGAAGGTCGGTGTATATGCACAGATGTGCGGGTTTCTCTCCTCCATCAGCTGTGTCCAGTAGTTCTCTTTCCCTGCTCTCCCAGATTAGTTAAATAGGCAGATTAAAAAGGCAGATTATAAATTAATATACGATGCTTGAAAATTTTCATTAGCTATCAATTTAGAACTTTGATTGCCATTGAAGCCTGAAATCTTCATTTTTACTAGATCTTCCAGGTGGAGATGCTCACTGGTTTCACAGTCAGTGTGGAAATACTGAGCCTGGCTGGTACAGGAGGTTTCCACAGCCGGGTTTGACTTTGACACTTCAACTCGGGGGGTGAAGGAGCATAGCCTTGTCCACTTAGCCTGATTTGACATTTTGTGTGGGAGAAGTGGTTTACTAAATTCTGTTCCAGACAAGATTAAATATTTTAATTTACAGGGATGATTGGGTCTGGGCTTTTGGGACCACCTCTAATTTTAATTAAAAAACAAACCGAAACCGCTCTACAAGCAGAAAATGTTATTCTAAAATTATCTGAAAAGTTATTGTGTGTGGTTGGTTTTTTTCTGGTTGTAAAAAGAAGAGTCTTTAAATGACTAGTTCTGCTGTGATATGCTTGGGTTTAGGTACTAGGTTATATGCTGCTTTGTTTTTCTTTTCAAAAAGGTTACATGCTTCTCCTTTTTTTTTTTTTTTTTTGAAAAGAAGAAAAAAGAACAGTCAATTTAAAACCTAAGTAGAAAAGACATCTTCCTCGGGTACCAGTAGTAGCTCTGTAACTCTAAAACACAGCCATGACCCTTTTAACAGGAGGCAGTTCTGCCATGATACTGCTTACTGTGTTACACTTCCCTTGGAGGGTGGGCTCTCTGTTTGGGGAAAGATGATGTTTTTATGCAAAATACAGTGGTCTTTCTGACTTGAATGGGTAAAAGCAGATCTTTTGAGAGCCTTATCAAGACTTCCTGTGAATGACTTCATAATCTCCTGCTTATTGTTATGGAAAGTAAAGTTCAGAGACTAATTTATCCACAATGAAAATATAATTTCCTGTCATGTTTTGGCAGCAAAATTTGTTTCAGGATTATGTTCTGAAGAATTTAGGGTGATGACGGAACCAAGTTGAAGAGGTTTGGGGTTAATATACTCTTTTTTGATGCAAATGAACAGAAAATTTTAACAGAGAACAAAACTCATTCCCACTCTGATTTATTGAATGAGAATTAACTCCGACAAATCCAGAACCTTAGAGCGTGATTTGACCTTTCCCACATATGTGTGTGTTAAATATAAAGTCTATTGTCAAATGCAATCAGGAAAGGAGTTCCCAAGACTATGCAAGTAATTTTGGGTAAACAACAAGGTGAATTATGTAACTATATTGGTTCACATTATCATGAATGAGATTATGTCTGATAGACAAACCCTAAAATACACATAGATAATATTGTTTATCTAACATGCTTCCTAGGCAGAATTTTAACCGTTGTACATTACTATTGCTATTTATAGTATCTTTACTGCAGTGGTAATGGTTTTAATGTTATCTAGGTTTGGCCAAATATAGTAATCTCTGTGCTATAAAAAGAAGTTTGAAGTCCTCTGTGAAGGGATAAAGGTTGGCTTTGTCACTGAAATTCCTTTGATGAACTGTTTAAAAGAAGCTTATTTTAGGGCTGGCATCCAAGCACGGTGAAAGTGACAGTTTCCTCTCTTCTCCCCTTCACATAATTCTTATGAATCATGTACTCAACAACGTTAACCTGATCTCAGAGTATTTTAAACATCTTGACAACTTGAACTAAACCATTTGCAGAATGAAACATTCCATTTGCTTTCAGCTTGGTAGATGAAAAACGCTTTTAACTCGTTTTCTGATTTAATTACATTCTAACACCAAAAATTCTCTCTTTAAAAATGACCAAATAGCTGCACTTTGACTGAGTGTCAGGATATTCAGACCTGAAGTGTGAACTTAACCTCTTCACCTCATAGGCATTGTAATGCTTGATTAGTTGCTAATGAAGTGTGTTAAATTCTTAGATTGCAAGGTGCTATGAAATTGTGTGCTATGAAATTTGTGAAAATTTTGACTAAGCAAACATCTTTTTCTTCCCTCTATCCTCGCACAGAAGACATCTAGTCTTAAAGTTTCTTGGTGTTAAAGGACTTAAGAATATAAATAGTAGTGCAAAGCTGAGCTCTGATTGCAGCCAGTGGGAGGGTTCCCAGGCTGTAGCTGTAACTCAACATGCCAGAGCAAGGTGCTGCTTAGTGGTATATTCTTGTTGGTGAGTACAGGCATGAGGCTGTTTCTTCTGGCTTGCTAACAGTGCCTTTGGAAATTCCCAGTGGGTTTATAATGAGGCATTTTCTACCAAGCCAAGTCAGACAGCAGAGCTCATCCTGATTCTGTTTTCATGCATTTTTGTAACAGGTTATTGAAGCTAAGCAGAAACTGGTTTAATTTTTCCATCTTTATTAAACAAAGTTACAGTATGGTGTGTATAAATTTCTGACACTTCTTCCATGGATATTTTCAAAGATTCTGAAAATCTCTCCTCTCAGCCAAAGTTTATGTAGCTTCAATTTCTGTGGAAGGCCTCATTGCCAGGAGTAGCCCTTTTTAGTATTTACTGTATAATCCAACTCCTTTCTTGTCTTCTCCTGTTTTTGAGGGAAGGGGGAATGAATATTGATGCTTTATGTTTGAAGATGCAACATTAAGCAGGAGGAAGCCCAAGAGCAAGTTTTATCTATGTGTTGCTTCCCGGTACTGCTGTCCTTGACAATCTGTGAGCTTCGATCTCCTCCAAAATGTGTTCGTGGGTCAGTTGGTTGTTTCTCAGTGTCAGGTCTTAGCAAAACCTCTACCTCCTTTTCTTCATTCGAGGCATATGCCCACAAGGAGCAGAAGGTTATTTTTGCAGGTAGATTGGGGGGAAACTGTATGGGTTTCATGCGGGTTCGGGGGTCCCCTGCATTTAATTGCTGTAACTTCTGGTTGAGGCTGTAGGCTGAGAAAAGTGAGTAGGAGCGAAGCGATCAGCCTTCCCACTCCTTCCCCCAAATGACAGCAGTGAATTTTACCTACAAGGGAACTCTTCTGTTTCCCTGTCAAGAGCTGGCTCCTGGGAACTTCACTCGTGTCTGCCTGGAGTGAAACTTGGTTTTTCACTTTTCCAGAAAATTTAATGATTTTTTTTTTAAAGTTAGCAATAATTCTTAGGAAGTGTGGAAGTAGGTCTCACCCATGGGTGAAGGTGAATTACTCTGCTCTTACTGCCACTAATCGGTTGACTTTTCCTAGTCAATTTGTTGGTTTTGAGAGGAAAAATCAGTGTCTTTTGGAGGAAGGCATCCAATCTAAAATCCATGTGTAAAGAAATTTGCTTATTTTGCATCCATTGTTACGCTGGAACTTGACATCAAAGCTGTGCAGTAAGTCTGGCCATTAATATTAAATGTTGTGTTTCAACCCAGGATCACTCTCTCTGTCGAATACCTGTGTGTCAATGGTTCAGTCTTGAAAACTTCTAAGACAAAAAAAAAGCAGTTTAATGTATTTTATCAAATCTATCTCTTCGTGCATGTGCACGGCATCCTTTTAGAAAAACAAATACATGCTAACTTGTTTAAGTATTCATCTGACTGTCTGCAGATCTGTGCTTGAACTGGGAATATACTGTGATCTTAGTCCCTACGGGGAACTCCTGGTGTCTTCAGGGGAATGAAAGAGCCTTGTACCCTCCCAAGAATAAAACAGATAAATAACTAGCTGCAAGGCGCCCCGCTGGCTGCATTGCTTAAACGCGTGTGTTGTAATAAAGAGAACATCCCAAACGTGCAGCGTGCCAGGTGACTGCAGAACTGCAGCCACCAGCGAGCCATCAGCAATTAGCAAGGGCCTGTGATGTATAATTCACACCCTGCTATTCTGAGTTTACACAAGGGTCTGTGAAGTTCACAGGGTGATGGATTGAAGAGTGTTAGATGTTTTAATGATGAAATACTGTGAATAGTAATTTGGAGAGAATAATGAAGGTGTCTGCAGAAGTTTACAGATCAGTATTTTAACTCATCAAGGTTATTTGGGTTCTCTTTTTTCTTCAATAGCACTAAAAATAAAGTAAATTTTAAAAAAATCTAAGTTTCACTCCTGTTTGGCCTTATAATAAAAACAAATGTATCACACTTATAGTAAAAAAAAACCCTATCAGATTATGTTTATTAAACCAATCAACCCCCATCTTTTTTATTCTGAAGTAACCTTGACAATAAAAATTGAGTCATCTCTGACCAAAATTTTGCTTTTGTAAAGGCTTGTTTGTACAGACTCACTTTCTTCTTGTAAAGGCTTGGTTAAATTTCAGTTAACGAAGTCATGTAGTTAACACACAAAGTGGTTTTAAGAAGATTGAATTTATATAACATTTTAAGAGGTTCATGATAAAATCATCCTACCTTTTTTCTTCCTCCGTAGATTGTAATGGCTGAAAAGCAAAAATCAGTTAAACTTTTTGTTCTGTAATGCACTGAACTTTGCAAAACTATTTAAAGCTCTCTTACAGAAGCTGTAAAACAGAGGCACAGTTTTGGATGGGGATGGATTAACTTCTCTTGTCTTATACTATATTTATATCCCTCAGCAATTGTTGCTAATTTGTGCATCTGTTCTTACTGGTTTATATATAATTTTGACACTGGATAGATGATGAAGAAGAGACAAAAGCTGAAACCAATTAGTGGAGAAGAGCTCTCGAGTGGTCTGGTATCCTGTGACTCAAGTTAGTGCATTGCTAACTTGAGACTATGTCCTCCAGATACTGAAAGTCATAGAATACTTTTTTTTAAAATTCCTCTTTATTATTAATTTTTCTTGATACTAGGTGGTTAAAAAGGTAGGGAGAGGCTGGTAGCGACCATGCAGACTGCACATTATGATTCCATAAATGGTGTGTCTATAAGAAACCGGGCTAAGAACAGGTCACTTCAGAAACAGAGCTAATAGAAATGAGAAGCAACAGAGGACTGCACAGACAGCAAAGGAGGAAAAAGACTGAAGAGGTTAAATGAATCTCGGCACACACACAGTGTGGGCAGGGCATTAGCTTGTGGAATGACAGAGGTGTGCTCTCTTTAGAAAGTTGAGATTTTTCTGTGTCCATTCGTGTTTCTGTTACAAAGCCCTAGAAAGATGTACCTAGATTTAAATCATGGGAATGAGGATTTATAAGACCATGTAGGTTCTGAGGACTTGGAAATTTGCAAATAGTTTTCAGAAACTGGAAAGAAGTATATATGTGATGTGCTTTAAAAAGAAAAAAAAACCAGAAAGACAGCTATTCTCTTCCCTGATACCATGGCCAGCAGGGGTCTTTGTGGCAACTGTAAGTGTGTTTGGCAAATATTTGGGGCTCTTAAAGGCACTGAGAAATTCTAAGGATGTTCTTGACCTGTAACCATGTCCCTGTTTGAGCCAAACTCCTAAATGAACCCCTTAAATGTACAGGAGGATCTTCAGGGTTTGAAAGAAGCTCACTCAACTCCAGTTCTACAGAGCTGACCCCCAAGCCCAAAAACTAGTGTAGTGACCACTTGTGAAACTTGGATCTGTGTGACTATCCACAAAATATCGTCTCTTAGTCTGTTGCATAGATCTCCCCAGTATGTGGCATGCAGAAGGCTGGGTGACCATGGCTTTGTTCTGCTGTGAGATCATCTGTAAGTGCCTGTTTGTCCCCATGGAAGCACAACTTGCCCTCTCAAATGAAGAGGAAGGCTGAATGTGTGAGGCAGTGGGGAATTTTTCCAGCAGAGAGATAGAAGCGACAGTTTGTTGATCCAATATGTCAGCTCATTTGTTTGGGTTTTGGGTTTTTTTTTTGTGGTATTTGTTGGTTTGATTGGGGTTTTTTAACTAAGGAGGATTCTTTGCAGATTCTGATAATACATTGGCTCCATTTCCTACTCATTGTGGGGAATCTGTTACTAATAGGATGTTACTAGGACAACTGTCCTTCTGACAACTACTTAATTACAGCTGTCTCTAAGGCCTGGCAGACTCATACATCATTGCTCAGTGTAGTAGCAAGTTGGAGAGAGGCTTTGTAAAGTCCCAGACCATGAAGGAGATAAGAGACCTATGTTGGAGAGCTGATGGGATATTTGCAGAGTGGGGAGGTAGTCAAAAAAGATGAGAAAAACCAAATAACCTTAGAAAGCCAGGAGCAAATTTAGCAACTGTTAGGCATAACTGGAGATGAGAGAATGGAAACCAGATGCATACAGTTTTGTATCGTGGACAGTTATGTGCCACAGCAGTCCTGGTGGAGAGCCTTCTGTCTTGGGACCATGCACACCAATGCCATGCAGCTTTCTGCCCTGGTTATTTCCAAAGAATGAGCTAATAAGAATCAATTTGTAGAACAAAGCAAACAAAAACTTTGGCTTCTGCTCAGGGGAACTTGAGCAATTCTAGTTACAGATCAGGCTTCAACAGACGCCAAATGCTGATCCATAAAAGTATAATTATTCTGTTTCATTTGGAACCTTTTGTTCTGGATTGCATTCAAAACTACTGTAAGCCCCTTTGTGAGATTCTTTTTCTTACCAGGCAAGAGAAAAAGAGGCCTTTTGATTTAATCCTTCTACTTTGTTTCAGTTAAAAAGGAGAAAAAAAGCACGTCATCCTTGCCTTTCTTCCTTAAGAATCTTCCCTTCTGTAGAATAGTGGCCAGCAAGTCACAGTTTAGGATGACAGGTCTAATCCAGAGAAAGAGTTGTGTTGCAGAATATAAATGATAAGTGATATTCTGGTTTTAAGATCAAATACTCTTTGTCGTTTTTAGCTGCAAACTTAATAAAATTTAGTTACTGAAATTAGAAGTGATTGCAAATGTCTTGCAAAGCCCAGAAAGCTTGAAAGTGCAGATGTGACTTATCTGCTGAGCTCCTTTTCCTTGGAATTACGTAATGGTGGAAGGAGTAAATTGAAAAATGGTATTTTCTCTGAAAGCTTAAAAACAGCTGGGAAAAAAAAAGACAAAAATAGTATTGGAGAACAACTGTACAAAACTATAGCTGCATTTAAGGATGAAATGAGTGATTTTGGGGGGGGGCTCAGATTTTGAAACAGTATAGGAGGGTGAAAATATTTGTTCATCTACTATAAAATGCCATGTCTGCTAACAGTTATGCTGGGCTACACTTTGGTAATACATAAACCCAATATTGACACCACTAGCATTTATTAGATCAGTGTATTTCACCTAAATATATGCATTTAATGGCTTATTTAAAGGTCTTTCACGTATTCTTTCATCTCTTCTTAAGTTATTTTTCCTGCAGGTTCAAGGATCATTTTTAGTGGATGATCATTAAAGCTTTATTTTCTTGGTCTATTATGTCCTGCGGCTATTTATTTTCTGTTATGTGTATCAGACTCAGCATTTGTTGTATTACTAATAACTAAACAAATTTTAAGTCATCTTGCTGGATAACGGGCACTGCCAAGAAACACCTCCTTGCATTTTTAGAACCTTACACTCACAAACTCTTACGTAAGGATCTACTGCTACCAGTTGACCCCACAAGGGAGGTCAGGGCAGGGGAATGGAGAGGCTGAGATTGGCAGTGGTTTCTTTAATTTGACTTGGTAGTGAGGCTGATTACAGCTCAGAAATGCCTGGCTCCCATTCCAGAAACATCCTAACGACTAGACCATGAAGGCTCTGCCCTGCCCGAGCTGCAGAGGAGTTGTGCAGGAGGAACAAGCAGGGAGTGTGCACACCCGCACATGTGATGGTCATGATAGGGACTTCTCCTGACTGCTGGCAGTAGCTGCAGGGGGAATTAGCACTACATTTCAGCTGAACTGCCATACCAAATGGGCATAATTAATTCAGTTGACATTACAAATAGCAGAAAGTAAAACACAGAGGTGGTGAAGATCTGAAGAGACACAAGTGATGAGGCATGCCATGCTAATCCGGGAGCAGAGAGGCTCAACCCACATGCTGGTGCAGGTTATCCTGATTCAGTTTTCCCATGTGCCAGAGGGCTTTTGAGGCCACATCTCCTAGGAGAGGCCCTAACCAAAGAAGGCGTCCTCATTCTCTTTTGTTAACTCTGCTCCATTTTTTATATAAAAGAATCAAACCCTGAAGCAGCGGCTTGAGTCCCACTGTCCCATGTCACTGAGCATGCCATAATCAGCAGGGCAGTGTGGGGCATTTGCTGTCTCTGCCTCTAATTATTCCAAGTATTTTATACATAATGAGCAGCTGCAGCATGAGGTCCTGAGGGCACCCCCGTTCTCAGTCCAAAATAGCCTGTTGTCCAGTTCAGGCTGGATTCAGGCAGAGGAAAAATCAGATCCATGTTTTCTCACTTCTCAGGCGGAGGGTCTCAAAATAGAGTTTCCTTTCTTGCCTTCTCACTCCATTTACTGATAGATAGCAGGCGTTTGCAGATTACTGAGGAATCAAGGATGCAAATTTCTGTGTACATTTCTGTTCCTTAAAGATGTGCCAGTCTGTTGTGACAAGCCAGTGGTATTTTAGTTGGCAGGAATCTGGGCTCCCAGCAAAGGCTTGGCTACAGTCATGTAGCAAGCAGTGCGAATGTGGTAGGGGTGTTCTTGAATGCTGGACACATCCTTTTTATTGTAACCGCTTAGTCTGAGCCCTGTGTGTGTTTCTTAATTAAAAGTACAAACAAAACAAAACAAAACACCACAGCACCACACCAGTCAAGTATTCCTGTAAGATGCTATCACAAGGCTGAAACTGAAGTGAAAATTTATCTGCTGGGTTTTCTAGCCTCAGTGGTCCTCGATTAACCACAGCATGTCTGAAGTAACCAGGAGGGGCAGAGGCCAGTAGGATCCTGGGGATGATTTGCTTTTTGCCTTTGACTGCTGATAGCTTTTTTTCTGGTCTTGTTTGTAAGGATTCTGGTGACTGGCTGTTGTCAGCAGATTTTTTTTTTCAGTTGCATAAGGACTGAGAAAACAGTGTCTGTCTGACTCTTCCACAGTGAATGGCTTTCAAGTTAAGCCGTGGCTGCAGTTATTGTGCTCTAGCTGTGACACTATAAATAAAGTTATTAACAGCAATATGTAAATGGGTTTCTATTTTTGTTCCCTGTATTGTTTGCAAAATCTAGGGCAGTTATTCAGTAAGAATCATCTGCTATTTAGCACTGAGCGTACCAGAATTTGATGCTGTGTGGGCTGCTGCTTTTTTTCCCCTCTTTCTTTCTTCCTTTGCGCTGGCTTTTAGAATCCAAGTCCTTTGCAAGTTTGTTTATTGTGGCATATGAGAAATAGAGTAGCTGTGCTAAGCATTTTAAGGCTTCTGGAGAGTGGCTTGATTCTGAAGAATAGAGAACTGTCTCGATATCTGAACCGTAGGAGCATTAAAAACGGCTACATAAACATCAAATGCCACAGCTGTTATTTGCCTTAGTGTGCATCTTGCAAATTCCAGTTTGTTCAAAGATCTTTACGGTTTGTGTTTTGTTTCCTTCCGCTCCCCTCTCCATCACTCTGGATCTGCCTGACAGCCTCAGGCCCTGTTCGTGCTGGAAACTTGTCCCACGTTAATTCGTGCATTACAGTGCAGTCCCCCGCAGGAGAGCACGGATATGTTTTTTCAGAAACACTTTACCACTGTCATGGTTACTCCTGTCTGGGAAGTAAAATTATTCTAATCCAAGGCATCTGTTTAGAAATCTGAGTGTGTCTGTGCTAGGGACAGGCGCTGTGTCGCTGTTAACATAGATGCTCTATAAGACATTTCACATGAAACAGTTTGTTCAAGCTGCTTCCTGCTCTGCAAGTGAATTTAGCACTGGCTTCCCCGAATCCCCCAAGGGGAAAGTCCTGACCTGTTTGTCCTGTGACTCATTAGCCACAATTTTGTTGCCAGCTGTGGTAGCCTTCAGACGGGCATGTCCCCTCCGTGACGCTTTAATTCCATTTCATGTGGCTTTGTGAAAGGCCATTGGGACACCAGCACGCTGTGTCTCCAGTTTCACTCCATGCTTGTGAAGTAGGGGTTAGTTTTACAGTATATATAACATCTGAATATCAAGAAGTGTTTTTGAAGTTTTGACACACGCTGTTCTGTACTGAACTGGACGCGTCCTTTCAAATGCCACGTGCTTTATTTCATTTTTTTGTTTTTAATCTTCAAGCCAAAATTGCTGCTACTGTAGTGGCATAGAAAATAAGCAGAAATCAGCTGGATGTAGATGTAGAAAGATCTGACACAGTGACTTTCCTTTTTTTTTTAATGGTCTGAGACACATTACCATAATACATATTTTAAGTGGACTCTAAGGTGGCTTTCTATGCTATAGAAAAGATCTGACTCTATTGATTTTATTGGTATTAGTTCACTGGTAAACTATTAACTGTTTACAGGAACTTCATTTGAAGATGATACTTTGTGAATATTGAGAGTAGCAAGCAAATGGCTTAGTGAAACATCTTAATGCATTAACTCAGAAATTAAATTTTCCAATGGAAAATGCAAGAGAAAACCCATTTTTTTATACTCAAATCCATTATTCTGGGGGTGGCAATTACAGTAATTCTCTTGAAATCAAGTTAAAATTATATGCCTGCTTCATTATAATAAGAAACCACTGATTTCAAAACTCAGGGGAGGTTCACTGCAAAGTTAAAAAGGCTTATGTGCAGTGAGCAGACCTGCCTTGCCACGCTGTCTGCTCCAGCATCTCAGGAGTAGGTTTTGTGCAGATATTCCCTGGATTCATGGGGCCAGGATTC
>NW_010259258.1:32526-37135 GCF_000690775.1 Eurypyga helias
CCTTGAGCCCCTTGATGTATTTTCTTTATATACAATGCTGCTGTCTCTGCAAAATACTGTGGTGTTGCTTTTCTGGCACAAATGACATTTCAACAATTGCTTAATGCCAGTTTGAAGATCTCGTGTGCTTAAGAAGCTAGACATGCA
Source organism: Eurypyga helias (assembly GCF_000690775.1). Lineage (NCBI taxonomy): Eukaryota > Metazoa > Chordata > Aves > Eurypygiformes > Eurypygidae > Eurypyga > Eurypyga helias. The sequence continues at coordinate 32,674 of NW_010259258.1, forward strand.
ATGGCCCATTTTACTTTATAAAGAAAGAAATTTGAGACAGAGACAGCAAAGTAACTGACCAGTGATTCAAATGATGGGCTATCAAATATTAGACTGGAGTTGACGTGATAGCAAGTACATTGACCTGCTTAATATAACGAGTGGTGTATATGTTTTCTGATATTACAGTGTATAATCTGAATGCCATAAAGTAGATTTAACCTTGTCTAATATATATGAAATAATGAACAAATGCAAAATATGTGAATATGAGATAGGTTAGGGACTGAAGAGGTGCTTAGAATTTAATATTCCCTGTTCAAGGATGATCTTTGCATAGAAATACTTATTTAGTGAGCTCAACTCTACTGCCTTTTAAGGGGGAGTGGTTTTACTGCCGATATTGATTGTACAGAATTTAGTTTTATTTACATTGTTTCTGCATGGCAGCTGGACTTTTCTGTGTCACCAAAGGGAATGAAGGATACTTGTCAGCTCAAGCACCATTGATCAGTTGTGATGTGATGGTAAATCACATCTTAAAAAGGAAAGAAAACCCTTAAAGTTAAATAGTAACCCTTGTAAAATTGGGAGAATTTTATTCGTGGCTCAAGGATACCTATTCATTACTGGTTCTTATCAGGTAAGGAATATTAATGTAGTGTACAGTAACCAGATAACGAGTTCAATTTCCTGCATGATTTTTTCCTTTTCATTTAATTCTGAAATTACAGCCAATCTCCCTTCTCACTGAAAACATCATGTGTTTTGTTATTAGATTTATTATCAGCTTTGTTTATTAATTAATATCAAGTGGATCCCTTACTTAATGAGCTGTACCATTTTCTTTGGCCAGCCATTTCCCCTTTCAAAATAGCTGAGAAAGGATTGAGTCTTCGTTTTAAAGTTGTTCTCCACTGCTGTTGCATTGGTGTTTCTCAGAATAGTGACCATTACAAAGTGCACAAGGTTAGGTTTGTCTATATGCCCTGAAATATGCCATTTCTATTTACAGTTTCATCAGTGTCATTTTAAAAACACAACTGCTTGATTACATTTAAAAATATAGAAGTGATGAGGCAGAGTCAACTCGTGTTGACTGTTCCAAAAAGGGCAGTAAGACTCATGTTCTGTTCTTCAGCAATCATTTTTCCCAGCAAATGGCCACTTCGGTATTATTGATCTAGTGAGCTTTCAAATGCCAAATGGTAATTGTGTATATAGAGCATCACGTCGCTTGTCTGTTCTCAGCTTTTCCATGAGGCATTTGGCGTATTTTGATACCTACTCTCCTTTCTTGGGAAAATGAGGTAACTGTAGGAAAGGCATAGTTGCTCCTTAATGTTGATGTGCTTCTTAATGTGATGATATTTACATACTAATGCAATGTTTTCGTTAGGTAGTGACTATGTAGAGAAAAAGGTGGAAGAGACCCTGACACAGATATTGCGGAGTAAGTCACCAAAGGCCAGGACACTGGCGAAGCTAGCGGAGAGAGTGAGGAAGAAGTAAGGCTAGGTTAAAATGACCACAACATGCAGAATTACTGCAGCTTTTTGGGTAGGGAATACAAAAGCATTGTTGTTTCACTAAATATCCATCATACCAGGGAAGAACAGACTGTATGCAATTTGCACCAGTATGAAGAGCTCATTCTTTTGCCATAAAAGACTAAGACCCATCCGATATATAACAGAAAGCTTCCCAAACTTGATTAGGTGCAATTTACTCTATTCTATGTGCCTGACCCAAGATACACATGTGAAATGGTTAATTGTGCCAAAAATTATCACTCTGTTGCCTTCTCTGACAACTGATTGCTGGCACGCAGACTCTATGCAACAGGTTGTCTTTTATTATAATACCATAGTTTTTAGTTGTTTCTCTTTTCTATTGCTCTGCTTCTATGGCTCTGGTCACTTTTGCAAGCTGTTCTCTCCAAGGAGGGCAGGGAGGAGTAGTGCCAGACTCCTACAGCTGTGGTGGTGCTGATGGATGGTCCCTTCTTGCAGAGTTCTTTTAGCTCAGATTCCCTTCTTGTTGGTTTTCGGCAGGATTTTGACATCAGAGACTGCTCTAACACCAGAAAATACATTCCAGCAATGCTCACAGCAAAAACTGTCCCTGAAGTTTGAAAACCAGAAAATAATGTGGCTTTTTCTTTTTGTTTTATGTTCAGTTCTGGATTTCAGGATATCTTGTGGGACAAATGAATCAGAGTTTTATTTTGGTGTAGGCTGGATCCAGCTCCATTTTGGACAGACATGCCAGCTGATTTGCACTCATCAGGCAGACCCAAGTGAATCTGGGCTTGCACAGATCCAAAGTGAAGACACACGGTCAGAGTCAGTAGTATGCTTGGTTCCTACGTGCCTTTCTGCAAAGGCCATGTGTACCCTTCCACTTTGCCTTCCTAAACTTCCTAGAGTTGGAATAGATTTGCCATCTTTCACACTACATGCATGGTTTTTCCCCTGACCTGAGTGATTGGAAGAAACTTTCACATTCCCTTCAGTCCCTTCCGAAGTCCCTCCTTCCTAATAACCCAAAATCACACTTAGGCCACTTGGATTTCTTTTTATATTCGACAGACAGCGGCATCTAATTTGGCCTGTGATGATGGAGTAATAAAATTGCTTCTACTCATCTCAAAGACATCTATAATGTGCTCCACCTATAGTTTGGCTGGTAGCCACTGTGTATCTATCTTTATTTGGTTTGCTTCCCCAAATAGTTTTTCTTCCCAAAAGGCTATTTATTACTCCTGTTTCCAGTGAAGAATCAATCTGGTTAAATATAGCATGCTGAAATAGGAAAATCTTTTAACTCAAGATGCTTAGAGTAGTTTTTCATGTTTAAAATAAAAACATGAGTACCGACGCTGCTTAGCTATAACTAAGTTCCAATAACTGGGGTTGCTGCTCTTGTAGGATACAAACCTAGGAAGGTCATGGAAAAACTTTTCCCTGTACGACTGCTGCAGTTTTCCCCTTCTGGTTGGTGATCTCAGGATCTTAATTTCTTCTCAGACACTGAGAGGAGCAGGACTGATAATGGAAAGTACGGTGCCGTTTTTCATAGCATCTGTTGTGTGCCAGCAGGGTCAGGCTCTCTCAGTGGGGCATTCCCAGGAGCACACCGCTAACACAGACAGAGCAAAGGCTGAGAGTTTGTGCTGGAGATGTGCATCTCCATGCACATGGGAAAATCAAGTGAAGGCAGGGTTCTGCACTTTATAGCTTTGCAGCGAGCCTTGCTGTCGTCACGCAGCGGCTGTGCGGATGGCAGTCTGCACGTTGCCACCAGTGTCTCCAAGAGCCATCTGGTCTCCTGCTTCTCTGTTGGTTTTTACACTGTCAGCAGTTTCCATTGGTATGGTCTTGCAGAGTGAACAACTGGTCAAATATGGGATGGGGGTTTGGTTTACATTTTTAGCAACTTTGGAAGAGGGATGGGGGGGGCTTTCTGCCTTTTGCTGTAAAAAGTGTCAAGGCTCACAGTTTTCTGAGCTTTCATTTTCTGAGGGTATTTGTGGGTATTTCCTCCTGTCTTGTGTTATTCTCTCTCTAAGTATTGGTTTTCTTATCACAGCATTCATGTGCATACATGCCTTCTCACCCTCTTGAGCAACTGGGACCCATCATGCCCGACAGTGAGATGGAGCACTGTTGCGGTGCATGATGGAGTCCTGCTTTCCAGGGGATGCACTGAGGCAGCCGATGTGTCACAGAAGTGCTAGGGCTCATTTGAAACAACAGGTGGTTTCCAGTAGGAAACAGATCTTCTCGAAAATGAACATATAAGTTCAGGAAAGACAGTGTATCTTTTTTACTGTTGGGGTTTTACTGTTGGCTTTCCCATGACTGTAGGAAAACGGAATTTTTTTGCCCTTTGTTCTGTCTGATGTCCTGCTGTTCTGGAGAACATTTTTTGTACCGCTAAGGCTAAGACCTTAGCCTGTCGCACAGACATCCCTAGAGAGCAAGGCTGACGTGCTGTTGAGACCTGAGTTAGTCTGGAAGTAACGAGCAGCCTTTGCCAGGCCAGTCACTGGGCTGTCACTCAGCATGGTGATCTGCATGGGCCACTGCACCCGCCTTAGGTGGGTTTTGCTGCCCTTGCTTAGTTCTGTGCTGCTGTACCTAGATGTGCTGCCTGACTGCAGTTGCTCTGCCACTGCTGTGAGCTTGTCCTCAGCTTGCTTTGGGTTGGGTTTGTGTTGATGTATCTTGATGCCATGTCTATTCTAGGAACTTCTAGCTGAACTTAAGACTATGTTTATGCCACTGGAGCTGGAAAATAACGTCTGGGCTTACAGTACTGGCGGGAAACTGGCTTTTAAACAGGTGTTCAAGTGCAAAGATTGACTTGTTTACCGAACTGCTCAAGAGATGCTCTCACCTTGGAGATACTCCAAAGACATCCAAACATGGTCTTGATTAACCACCTCAGGTGGCTCTGCTTGAGCAGGGAGATTCACAGA
>NW_010259259.1:0-7134 GCF_000690775.1 Eurypyga helias
CTTCAACCCAAACCAATCTGTGATTTGATGATCCCCATCCAGCCTCCCCAAGCAGGTTCCTGGACAGAAGCACGGCATGTATGCATGGTTACTCTCCCATCACATTCAGCATTTTCAGATGATTTGTCTGCTTCCTTTGCTGCCTGTAGAAGTTTTTTGTGGGTGCTGCATTACAAGACTCTGGTTTTCTTTCTTTCTTTTTTTTTTTTTAAACTCTACGAGATGCTTTGAGATACGCCGATTCCTCCCAGTGCCAGTTAAAAAAAGATTCCTCCCAGTGCCAGTTAGAATGTGCCTCTGGCAGCAGCACTTCCCCAGTGACATTTTCAAATGCCTCAGGAAGAGTAACCGCGCCGACTGTCAGATTTCAGCGAGTGGACGGCATCAGCGGTACAACAGAACCTCTTTTATTCCCAAGAAAGATGTGCAAAATTATCAAGCCCGAGTTAATGTGTAAGTTGGAAATCCTTGTCCCAAATAACAGGCTAGTTTACAACCCGTCCCTACTTTTGACATGCTGATAGCCTCAAATAGCAACAATAAAGCTTCTGTCTTCTTTCAAGATATTTGTCATCTTTTGATCTTAAGCCAGAAAAAAAAAAAAAAAATTGAATTCTGGGAGATCAAACCTCGGAAACTGATAGCTTATATCCTCAGCAAGTGCTTATCGAGTGTAATCCAGAAAGATGGCACATTTCAAAAGTGACAATGGAAAAAGTTCAGCTCACTGGAAAAAAAAATAAAATAAATAAACTTCAAACAGAAGTAGCCATGAATTTGCAGCTAATACCGGGCTCAGGAACGGTCCCTTTCTCTTGCAGAAATTGTAAATGCAATTAATTAAAGCTGTAAAAGCTGCCTAACATCTCATTGCAAAAAGAGAAGGCCAAGTTAAACATTTGGTCTGTTCTAGAAACTCCATCCTGTTGTGCTCCAGCAGCTGCCCCCCCGGAGACGGGGTCCCTGCCCGCTGCCCTGCCTCTCCCTGCAACGGCAGGATTCCATGCGCAGGTTGGAAACTGTTCATTTAACACCCCCCAAGCCCCAGTTAAATCTGCTCCTTCCCCTTCCCACGAAGAAAGATTCCCATGCCAAATCCCTGGCTTTAACCCCTAAGGCCAGGCGTCCTCAGAGAGGGAACAAGCCCTTTGGATGCATGCGGGTGAGCCGCTGCCTGCGAGCTGTGGGAGCACATGCACGCACATGCCTGCACACGCATGCACATGCATGTACACCTCCATGCAAGCATGCACATGCATGTACACACCCATGCAAGCATGCACATGCATGTACACACCCATGCATGCATGCACACACACATATACATGTCCATCTAAGCATCTGCACACCCACACATGCCTGCACACACCCATGCGTGCCTGCACACACCCATACAAACATGCACACACATGCACATGCAAATACACATCCATACAAGCATTCATATGCATGCAAACACCCATATGTGCATGCACACACCCATGCATGTGTGCACTCACACACATGTACACACCCATACAGTCATGCACACACCTGCACATGCATGCACGCACATGCACTCACCCACGTGTGCATCCACACACAAATACAGATTCATACAAGTATGCACACACCTGTACATGGATTCACACACATATACACACCCATGCAAGCATGCACACATATGCACGCACCCACATGTGCATGCACACACACATATACACACCCATAGGTACGTGCACATGCAAATACACAGCCATACATTCCCATTCACATGCACACAACACCCATGTTTACATCCACACATGCATGCACTGACACACATATACAGACCCATACAAACATGCACACACGTGCACCTTCATGCACACACGTGCACCTTCATGCACACATATACACACCCATGCACACATGCCTACGAGAATGAACATGCATGCACACCCCAACATGTGCTTGCACACATACATATACAAATCCATACAAGCACTCACACACATACACCCACCTGCACACACATGCACGCTCATGCATGCACCCATGCATGCACAAACACGCATACACATGTGCTTGCAAATGCATAGCCATACAAGTATTCACATGCATGCAAACACCCACATGTGCATGCACACACTCATGCATATGTGTACTCACACATATATACACACCATACAAGCATGCACATGCATGCATACACCTGCACATGCCTGCATGCACCCACACGTGCAGGCACACATACATATACACACCCATACAAGCATGCACACATGTACACACAGTCATACACACATGCATACAGGGATGCACACGCATGCACACACCCACGCATGCATGCACGCACACGCACACACATGCACGTACACCCCCCCATGCCCACTCCGAGCCTCCCCAAGGCCCCCGTGACCCTGCCCACCCCACCACCCTGGTGAGGGAGGGCTGCAGGAGGAGCAGGCTGCTCAGCCACCCTGGGAGCACCCAGGGCCACCTTCGGAGGTGAGTGGGGGGCTTTGCCCACCCCAGGCAAGCGAGGGACAGGGAGCCCACCCTGCCCACACACCCAACCCTGCTCTGCCTGTCTCCAATGCCCTACGCAGGCTCCAATGTCCAATGATTTTCCTTGTGCCGACCCCGGCACTGCAATGTAGCTCACCCCTGCAGAGCAGGGAAAAACAGAACCTGTGAAAACTCTAGGAAAAACCATGTCCGAATGCTTGAAAGGCTTTTTATCAGCGCGAAGGCTCCAAGGCAGGCGGAGGAAAACAAAGTCAGCAGTGGTTGTAAATTGTCTGGAAACCATAAATTAAAATTAAAGAGTTCAAATATGATATAAAATCATTTAATCTGGATGATTTATGCTCGTTCTCCGATGCAATTATTTACTAACGCTTCTGTTTATTGCTCTTTTGACTTTTTTAATTACTGTATTCCAAAAATTCAATTACCGAGCCGAGTATATATTTCAAGCAATAGTATTGTAAATAAAAAGCGAACCAATTAATAATGTGCTTAGTCTAGCAAAGCTAAATCAAGTGTAATACAAAAGGCCCAGAAGCTTGATCAAGGCTTGGAAACAGACAGGGAAGATGGGATCTGGTGGGAGACAAGGCGGGACTTTTAGGTGGGGAGAGTCCAGGGGATGCTGGGTGAGCACTCCCCCCTCCCCGCCGTGGCCTGTTACCGGTGTTTCTTGACTTGTACCCGGGCGTTACCTGTTGGTGGTCCCGGTCAGATCCGTTTGCTCTGTCTCTACAATACTTAAGAAGTATTAAAGGAGATGGGGGCTGGGCCGCAGTTCAGTTTGGGCACATTTTCGTCATAAATATTTTGTCCTTTTTATCTTGTTCTGTCAACGGGCTTTGACGTGAGGAGAAAAAAAATCAATTTTTAGTCACCTTAGGAAGATTGTTCAACAAATATCTCGTCTGAGACCTTTGCTTGGAAATGATATTTACTTTCTCTCTCTCTCTAAATATCTACAGGCACTAGCAGAGGCGCCGTGCGAAACGCTGGAGAGGAATACGAGCCGGGTGATACGATGTTATTCTAAAACAAAAGCCTGTCTTAATTTTTCTTTTTTAATGGAAAAAATGTATTTTGTCACAGTCACATCCTCAGAAAAGGCTGAACTTAAAAAAAAGGGGGAAGAAAAAGCAACCCCAAAACTCAAAGGTCTGTGTGGAGACTGGAAATCTGGCAAAATTAGAAGCTGAAAATGGCTTTTGTCAGCGCCAGGCAGTTGGAAAGACGAGGAGCGCTCTCCCAAGACCCGTCTTCGCCGTTCCCACTGTTTAATGGTGTTCCTTCAGCCACAGAGGGCTGGACCCCCAGGTCACTCGCCCCCCACAGTTAGATCGATTCCTCCAGTGGACCCTTTTACCCTCAAAATAAATAAAAAATATATGTTTACTGCCACGCATGGAGCTAATTTCTCCTGCGTCTTGTGGTCAGTAAATCTATCAGCTCACAGCCTCGCAGCTCCGGTGTTTCATGCGCTACACGAGAAACAGTGATTTGCAAAGGGCGATAGCAGCTCTGTAAAGGCTGCAGCTCGTATAAAACCGTGGAGTTTTAAAAGCAATAAGTAAAACTTCAACCAGAATAGAAAAAAAAAAAATTACTCCAAATCCTCTTCTGTCCTCAGGAAAGGGAAAAAAAAAAGCGTCTTATAAACTGGAATTGATTCTTGTAAAACCTTCATAAAAATAAATCCAAACATTTAGAAACATCTGTTGTGAAGCACAAGCTTCCCTGCGCCCGAGTAGAGCCTCAGTGATCTGCGCGGGGTCGCATCCTGGGATGAAGAGGAGCCGTCGGAGCGGATTTCTCCGCATGTGGTCAGTCTGGTTCTTCCTCGCTCGTCTCTTCAGTGTGTGTTAAAGGACTTGGTACCTCGGGGAGCTGCAGGACGAGGTGGGACCCAGACGCTGGGGAACGAAATTGCCGTGTCCAAACCCCCTTAATAAAAAACACACCACAAAAAGTCACTGAAGTTTCTGTTTTTGAAATCTCAGGTGCAGCAAAACATGTTTGGAGTTTCTGGTCCCGGCTGCGGGAAAGCCAATGCTCAGCTATCCGGGCGGTCCCCCATGATCACAACCTTCCTGATGGATTCTGGGCTTCATCAAGATTAATTAAAAAACTATAAATAATTGGACTTATTTAACAGAATACCTTGTCCATGATGAATCTGTTGGGCTGAGGTACGTACCCAGGTGACAAACCCAAAGGGGGACTCTGCTCTGGTGCAGCCTTGGGACCCCCCTGGGGATTTATTCCCTAAGCCCGGGAGCTCTGCTGGAAACCTGTGCTGCAAGGAGCTGGGGGTGGTATCAGAGCCCCTGGTCCTCCACGTTGCTCTGGCTGCTTCCCACCCAAGAGGTGGGGGTGCAGGATGCTTTCTCAGGACCAGACCTCAGCATTTCATGCCCCCATGGCAGGGGGGGGGTGGAACTAGATGACCTTTAATGTCCCTTCCAACCCAAACCATTCTGTGATGGCCTTTCCCGCTGCTACTCAGCTGTCAGGTACCTGCACCCCTCGGATCTCAACTTGCACCCCTCGAATCTCAACCTGCATCCCATGGATCTCTACCTGCATCCATCGAATCTCAACCTGCATGCCTCAGGTCTTGGCCCAGTGCTTCTGGGTCTGCAGGGTGTCACACGGGGGAGCGTGGGTGCATTTCCATACCTCCTGTTTATTAATAGGAGTCATATGGCTAAATCCCAGCATGCACAGCCATGCGATTCCCACCCCATATCCATATGGTCATAGGGACTCTGTGCGTCGGAAGGCACCGAATGGCTTAATTAGAATATTAAACTGATTTTCAGTTCCTAAATAATAGGTATCATTAAGCTAACTCTGCTCAAAAAGGGGTTTGACACACGTACGCTTCCAGAGAGAACATATGGAGCGAAATCCTCAGCAGTCAGCAAAGAGGCGCAGCAGCCGTGTAGGGTCGGACATCAACGCACGTGAAGATGGATGGATGCGCGGGAGCGAAGCGACCCAAGGTGAAGGGTATCTCGCAGAGTACAGAACCTCAGGTGTTTGCTACTTGTTGTAAGGACAAGGGAAGGGCAGTGACCGGTTTTGGGGGGTCTGGAGGGTTAAGGACTCGTGGGGATCAGCTGCACCACATCAGCTGCAGAAGGCTCAGTCTGCACAGGAAGGTTTGGTCCAGGACAGCGATGGGCACCAAAAACCGGGGTGGGGGCTGCTAGGAAGCACAAACAACAGCATTTGTGGGATTTTCCCCTGGTTTCTCCCCAGATTTGTTCACTTCTACTTGGAGTCCCCCCACGGCTGAGAAATATTTTAGTATTTTGACAAATCTGCTTGTTTTGCATCAGAAGATGGGAAAGATGGGGTTTTTTTTAACATTTCAGCATCAAATTTTAAAGTTTAGCTCCCCATGAAGTATAAAACACTTAGGGGTGTTTGCCCAAAGGGAGAAATTGTTGAGGGAGACCACGTTTCTCTCCTTCTGTTTTTTGGGTAGAAAAGAGAAGAGAAAGGGGCAGAGAGAAATTGTAGTCTTACTCACCAAACCTTGATGCAGAGTGCTGAGAAAACACTTGGATTCCCATCTTTAATCAGAAAAAATTAAAATGAGGGCTCTGCATTTTCACGTTTTGCCCTGTAAACCCAAGTGCTACCAAGGAGGAAAATAGAAAGTGAATTTTTAAACAACATGTCGAGGATGTGTAAAGGTGGAAGGGGGGAGCAGGTTAGTGTAGAATTTTCTTTGTGTTTATATAAAACCCGTTCCAGATGGTGGCTTAGAGGAATTTATGCCCAGACCAGATGCGGGCTGGTTAGTCTAGACTTGTTTCAGCTGCGGGATAGACGCAAAAACTTGTCGTATGAGAGAAGCCCCCCAGAATTAAGGATTTCGTTATGGAAAAGTTATTAGCAGCTAAATAATAAACGTGCTACCTGGCTGGAGAAAAGCATTAAAACATATTTACACTTGAAAAGAAGTGATTAGTAGTAGTTCAATCACAACAGAATGTGCCAGGCCAAGACAGAGGCATGAGTGTAAATAGATAGAGACAAGAGAGATTTATTATTAAAGTCACTTAATTACTGCAAATGTTAAATATGCAGTTTTCTGGCATTTAAATGATATTTTTCACCCAAATTAAAATGAATTGTCCACTCTGAATTCCCGCTTCTTAGGCAGCATGTAAATGTCAGTCCTAAATTAAAGTTAACTAGGATCAGTGTCTGCTATAACTTTTAAAAAAATAATAAAAAGAAAGATTTAATTAGAATCAATAAACCACTTTTTATTGAAGTTTCCAACGTGTTCTGTTATTCTAAACATACAGAGAGCCGCTAACATGAAACCTTCAAAAATTTTAGCAGGTTTGGGTCAAAGGGGAGTCGGGAACGGCAGCATCTGGCCAAGGAGCCCCCGGCACCCTGGCAGCCCCCTAGCACCCTGTTCACCAGTCACCCTCCTCTTTCCAGGGGCCCTGGGCTGGACCCCCGGCAGTGGGGGAAAGGCGGTAAGTGGGGCCAGACCCTCGGTGGGATGAAGCCCATAAAGCTGTGCTGATTTACCCCAGATGAGCATCGCGTCCCGGCTCCTTTTTTCTTGCTGTGTGTTTTTGGATGGGCTCCATTCAAGCTGTGAGGTAAGCAGGCTGC
>NW_010259260.1:0-458 GCF_000690775.1 Eurypyga helias
GTGTGGCAGCAGCCCCATGTGACTATGGGCTGTATACCCTTTTGCTCATTTAATCCCACACATCCTGGGAAACCCAAAAATGAGCCCGTGGAGCATGTGCATGTGCAGCGTGGTGAAGGATTGACTCCCTTGACCATGTTTGCCCTCAAAATGCGTTCCCGTGCCTTTGTGGCTAAACAGCTGGAAGGAGAGGCAGGGCTAATGTTTGCTTGAAAGTTTTTGGCTGCTTCTTGATGTATTGTCCCTCTCTGCATTTTTTTTTCCTTCTGTGAATGGTGTCTTGCTCTGCCCTGGCCCTCTTTGCTGACCGTGAGGGACGTAGCGCCGAGGTCTCTTGGCTCATTTCAGCTGCAGACTTATAGAATCACGGAATGTTTTGGGTGGGAAGGGACCTTAAAGCCCACCCAGTCCCACCCCCTGCCATGGGCAGGGACACCTTCCACTGGACCAGGTTGCTC
>NW_010259260.1:679-2403 GCF_000690775.1 Eurypyga helias
ACAATAAGTTCCCCCGGGACCCTTCCCTTCCCCAGGCTGAACATCCCGACCCTCTCATCCTATTTCCTTTCAACAGGTATAAAATTACCACCGAGAAGCCCCCCGGAGCCATCGCGGGGGTCCAGAGGCAGGAGAACGGGAGCATCGAGTGGAGCTACGAGCTGCCCATCACCTGCCAGCTCTCCACGTGAGTGTCCCTTGCCAGGCTCCGCTCCCGCCGCAGGTGTCACGTCCCGGCACCGCGTCCGGAGAGGGCATCTCACCTCAGACAGCGCAGGAAGCTTCACGAGGCAGATGAGCTTTTCACTGCAGAGTCGCAGCTCTCAGACCAGGTCCTTGCTTTACAGCTGGGAAAGGGGGTGCAGCACCAGGCAGCGGCTCCGTCGGTACAGGAGCTCAGCCTCAGGATGGGGCGCTGCATCTCCCCCCAAGGTCATGGCTCAGGGTTGTGCCAGTCTGTGCAAACAGCTCTTTGTCTGCCGCTGCAGGGGGCTGAAGGACCAGCTGACACCCATTTTGGCTAACATCCTGGAAGCGGATCAGGAGAAATGCTGGGGATTTGACCAGTTTTTTGCAGAAACCAATGACATCCTGCACAGGATCGCGGTCGACGTCTTCTCCCTGCAGCAGGCTTCCTCGCATCGCATCTACATCCACTCCTACAACACGTAAGGATGCCGAGGCTGCGGGAAAAGTGAATTTGGGAATGGAGCTCATAGCCTCAGCCCCCCGTTTCAGTAGGTGAACCTGGGGGGAAGCGCCTGCTCCCTTGGCACCGCAGCTAAGCCAGGTTAAACCAAACCAGGCTCAAACCAGCCCTCCCTGGGGTGGGAGAACACCCAGCAGTGTTCTACCTAACCGGGTGTTCTCGGCTCCTGGCGTGGCACATGGAGAGCCCCAGGGAGGTTGACTCGGGGGCTCCGCTGGCCTTGTGGGATATTTTGCTACGAGAGTAGGGTGACAGACTGTCAAAGCGATGGAAATCTGAGCGCCCGCCTCATTGCTTATTCCCCATCCTTTCGTTTCTTTTTCATTTCAGTACCACCAAGTTTCTCGATGCTGTCTTCAAGCAAACGAATATAGTCCCTCACCATCAAGAATACTTTTTTGAAGGTCATCCCTATGAATTGGATCCTAACCTACAAGCTCATAATTTCTGCCAAACCACAGAGCACAACCCTCTGACCTTGCTGAGCTCTGCTGAGCCACCAGAAGACGTGGTCGGAGTCAGATACAGAGACCGTGAGTACCGTTGCCTTGGGGATGCATCGTGGCATCAGGGTGGGTGCCATGAGAGAGATCTGCTGAAATTATTATCCTAATAGTCTCAGAAGCACAGCAGGACGAGGAGGGGTTATGATGCCGGAGCAGGATTAGGAGGATTCAGGGCAGTTTTCCCCTGCCAGGTGCTGTTGCTTGCCACACTGGGCTTTGCAGGCAATTTGTGCCTTTGTCCCCATTTCCAAAATATCTTGGAGAACTGCACTAAGCCTCCAGCATCACAGCTGCTCATGTGCTTGAAATCCTGAGTGGCTGCTGGGTTTTCTTTGGCCGATGTGAGATGTCCTTATGGATCTGCAGCCTCGGCTGGGGGGGCTGGCTCCCCGAAGCACCGTGACCACTGTCTGTCTTTCCAGCCGCACTCGAGTTTCCAAAGTTTGCCCCCAAGGTGGACGTGGTGGCCGACTGCAGCGCAGCCAAGGTAAGTGGGGGGTGTCCGCGCA
>NW_010259261.1:0-469 GCF_000690775.1 Eurypyga helias
CGGGAGGAAGAGGGGCTGAGCCAGCCGTGGGACAGATTGAGCTGGCGATAGGCAAGCGGGGGGCTCTCCGCGGTCAGGACAGGTGCCGGAGGGAGATAGCAGGAGGTAAGGCCAGTGCAGCTTCAGATAACGCCTGAAGGAAGAAACAGCGATCAGAAGATGCGAAGGCAAATGGAAAAAGTGATAAAGCAGATGCTCGTAGCCGAGGGCGAGCCGGCCCGCGCGCTCCGGAGAGACTCAGGCTTTGCGATGAAGGAAATGAGTCAGGCTGCTCGTGCACGTCCCCCCGTGCCTGGCCCAGCTTTCGGGGTGGTGCCTGTGTCCGCCCTACCGCGGGTGCGGATGAACTAACGGGAGACCCACGGATGGCACGCAGCAGGATGGCCAGAGCGCAGAGGGAAGTGCCAAGGTGGCACCTCACGGCCAGGAGCCTCTCTTTCCCAGGGAAGGAGCTGGCACCCACCCAGCC
>NW_010259262.1:0-4413 GCF_000690775.1 Eurypyga helias
GGCTCTGGGCCCGTGGGCCCCCCTCCATGTGCACCCTGCGCAGGCCCTTCGCACCATGCGTGGCCTGAAGCTTTTCCTGCAGGGGTTTGCCAGCCCTTTCCCAGGATCTGAGACATCCCACCCTGGCTCCGTTACCAGCCCGGGACAGGGGATGCCGGTGTCCCTCTGCCCGGACTTCCCACCAGCGCGCTGTCTAGCTACAGCAGCTCTGTAACATCTCCCTCTTTCCTGCGTGGATGTAGCAGGTATAAACAGGGAAGAACCATCCCTAAAAACAAGCTCCTACTTCTTTTTTTTGGGAAGCTTTCACAGGAAAGACCTTTTCATTCAAACACCCTGTACTCGCCACCCTGGCACTGCCCCTGCCTGCCCCAGCCGGGGAGCTCCCGGAACATTTTTCTCCCTGGGATGGAGCAAAGTGTTGGAAGGAAGCACCACACGAAGGAGAGAAGCTGGATGCTTAATGCCTTCAGCGTTACGCATCCCAGTGTCCTGGAAAGCACAAGGCCAAGGCACCAGAGGTCCCTCCCCTTGCCAGGGAGTGCGGACGGCTGAACCTCCCCGTGCCCCGGCTGTAAAGCGAGGAGGATGCTGTTGTGTCACAGGGATGTGAACGTTCCCTCTCCGGGAAGGGCTGGTTTCCAACCTGACCTCATCGCTTCGACGGTAACGCATCCCTGGAGCACACGGCTATGACAAACACCCGGTACGGCTCACGGGACAACGCCGGTACTCACTTTTTCAAAGGCTCGATGACTGTCTTTTGGATCTGATTCACCTGTTGGAAGTAGAAGGAATGATCACATGTCAGATTTGATGAAAAAGCCCGTTTGCACAACGGTGGGTGTTTGCGCAGTGCCCACCGCGGGGTGGTGTGGGCTTCCGAGCACAACCACAACGCCCTTTAACCAAAAACCAGCAAACTTCTCCCACGGGTTCGGGGTGAGCTGCGACCCCCGGGCACAACCAGACTAGACCAGTAAGATTACGGAGACGCCCGTGCGGGAAGTGTCTTGGAGACAATGACAGAGGGGACACCGACAGCACCCGTCTACAGCCAAAGCCGTCCTCACCTTCTCCTGGTTGAAGGAGTCCATCCTCTTCATCGCGGTGTCGAAGGCCGTGACCATCTCCAGGAAGCCGGGCTCCTGCTCACACAGCGGGTTGGACAGCAGG
Organism: Eurypyga helias; assembly: GCF_000690775.1. NCBI lineage: Eukaryota > Metazoa > Chordata > Aves > Eurypygiformes > Eurypygidae > Eurypyga > Eurypyga helias. The sequence goes on from NW_010259262.1 coordinate 1,177, forward strand.
TCCGAAGAGATTTTGACGGCCGACTTGGACATGGCTGTGGGCGAAAAGGAAAGCGTAAGGGGTGTCACGTCTGCCCGGTGGGACAACCACAGAGCCCCTCCCCGTCAGGGCTGGCTCCTGCTTCTGCAAAGGGTGCAAAATCAGGGACTTGAGGGTTTAGTTTGATTTTCCAGAAAGAAATTCAACGCTGCTCGGGAGAAAAGAAAGGAAGAGCCATCAATTCCTTCATGTAAACACCCCGAGAAGTGTTTTTATGGAAGTCTGAACCACTCCGATGTACAGCTTGTGATGTTGCCAGAAATAATACCAGACTAACAAAAGCACCGTGCTCTTAAAAAAATGCAGATGGGGTGGTTTGTGATACATCTTTTCTCGACAGACTATTAAGTGTCTCACTACAGCTCTTCCACAATGAGAGAAATCACAGTCCATTAAGTCTTTCAAACGGCTTTACAAAAATGTATAGATCTGAGGTGGATTTAGTGCTGGTGGGAAAGGACCAGGCTGACAGGACGGGGAGAGGAGCTTTGGCGTTGCCTCTCAAAACAGGCAGCGGAGACACAAGCTGGCTGAGCACTTCCCCCCAACGAGCCCCAGTTCTCTGCCCGTGGAGACCGGCCCCACAGGCCAGGGGACGGTGCAAAGGCTGAAGTCTCTTCAGACCCCGATACCATCACCCCGAAACATCCAGGTCACACGCCGAGGGGCTCCAGTTCCCGCCTCGCCGGGCACTTGGGTTTGTTTTCCGTGGACACATCTCTCATCCTGTCCACACACTCACAGATTCACAGCGGTCAGGGTTGGAAGGGATCACCTAGTCCAACCCCACTGCCAGAGGAGGATCCCCTAGAGCAGATCACTTGGTCTCCAAAGGGAAAATTAAATCCCTATGGCAGGACCACTACAAAAGAGCAGGAAAACAGCTAAGGTGCAGGATGGACAAAAAAAAAAAAGAGGAATGAAGAGGCAAGCATCAACATAAATGGGAAGAAAGAAGAACATAAAAGTGATGGGAACGAAACTAAATGTTCTCGTTCGGCAGCACGGTTGCTGGAAGTTATTCCAGTCTAAGATCAGAAAGCCAGATGCTTGAGCCGGACTACAGATGAGCTTTGGAAAAACTCCTACTGTACTCCCTCAGATATTGCAAGTTGAAGTCGTCTGAATAATGGGGCTTAAGATCATGAATCAAGGGGTTAAACACTCCGATTTAAAGGTTACACACAATTATACAGAGAGCTCAGAAGCTAAATAGCTGGAAAGCTCAGCGCAGCCCGAGACGCTAACTACGGGATAACAAAGCTACCGTATCCGTCCATTATCCAAACATTAAGGGTTTAGGCATTTAAACCTTTAAACAGATGGGATATAATCCATATGTGTGACCACATCTGAGGAAGGATTTGTGCCAAAAACGGGACGGAGTTAAGAGCGGCAGAACTCTTTCAGCTGGAAGAAAAATGAGTTTCCCTTCAGGAGCAGAGGGCTGAGGCGAAGGGAGCTGCGGGGTCACGCCGGGAGCCCACAAAACGGGGCTCTTCAGGCACGTTCAGCGAGACTCTGGGTCAGGCACTTCCCCTGTGTCGCTGACCTCACCTGCCCGGCTCCAAAAAAGCAGCCGAGGTGGGCTCTGCGTGGCCCGAGGCAGCTTTGTAGACCCTGACACATGCTGCGTCCCCTCTGGCATGCGGGGAGCCGGGACCTGGAAGGATGTTCCCTGGTCCCACCTCCGTGTGCCCCGGGGTGAGCCCCCTCTTGAGAGGGAGAAGGAGAGAAGGAGAAGAGGGAGAAGAGGGAGAAGAGGGAGAAGAGGGAGAAGAGGGAGAAGAGGGAGAAGAGGGAGAAGAGGATCGTCTGCCCCTCTGGGGGGGCTTCAGAAGGGTCTGCACTGGGAGAGGAGAAGGAGAGGAGAAGGAGAGGAGAAGGAGAGGAGAAGGAGAGGAGAAGGAGAGGAGAAGGAGAGGAGAAGGAGAGGAGAAGGAGAGGAGAAGGAGAGGAGAAGGAGAGGAGAAGGAGAGGAGGGAGAAGAGGATCGTCTGCCCCTCTGGGTGGGCTTCAGAAGGGTCTGCACTGCACTTTGCTCATCAAGCATGTGGGACACAACTCCAGGGAAGGGATTTGAGAGCCACTGGTGTTTGGATCCCGACAGAAGTAGTGGAGACCCGCCAGAGAGGGACTGAGCCAGGGTGGGTCACCTGCCCCTTACTTCAAAGGGAGAGCTTTGTCTCCCATTAAAGAGCATCCTCCTGCTCCTTGAGATCGTGTTTTGCTTGGAAAGAGGCTGGGGAAGGGGGTCAGTGCTCTTCAGCCACAGCGGAGTGCTGCTCCCAGCCCACACCCCGCTCACAGCCTCGCAGGAGCATTTTCAGGCAGACAGAGCCATCGGTCTCGTTTTGAGCCGAGCTTTTCTTGGCAGGAGACGGAGACTCGAGCCACCAGGCCCAGTGTGCCAGGGAGCATTCGCAGGCAGTGAATAACCAACCCCCTCGGCGCAGAGGTACCGTGGAAGAAATAAAGACACTCGAGGAGGACACTGCCATCTCCTCGCGGGAATGGGCGCTGCCAGGTGAGGGAAGCAGTCCTCGGCACTCCATCTTCTCCTTCACCCATCCCTCATCAGACCACATTCAAAACCTTCCCTCACACTCAGGATTTCATGCCTTTAAATGAGAAATCAGATCTTACTGGATCTGGCCAAGGCTCATTTGTGACTCTGCCATGTAGCAGAACGGAAAAAGAAAGTCCTCCCACAGCTCCTCTGGGACTTGAAATGCTCCACATAAACAACGCCCACTGCAAGGGAGGGGAATCCTTAACGGGCAAAAACTTACCCAGGATCCCTGACAATGACCAAGTCCCCAGAAAGGGCAGTTTTCACCCCAGAAAGGAGTGCTGGCGGCACTGGTTACTGGTGCCTTTCCCACCGCTCTCCCCGTGCCAGCTCGGCGCTGGGAAGGGTGGGAGAGCGTGGGCAAGAGCTGGGATCCATTTGTACGTGTGGCAATATCCGAGCGTACACACTACACGGGTGAGAGACCCTGTCATGGGAAGCCCCTCGGTCTGCCAGGGCGGGGGGCTCCTTTCCTGCCCCTCTGCGATCCGAACTCCCAGGAGCTGAGCGCCGGACGCTTTGCTGCGTCCTTCTGTGGGCTGCCCCGCTCGGCCCAGTAACCGGCATCCACCGAATCCACTTCTCCCAGCTCCGTCTTCTCCTCTCTCCCAGCATCGGTTACAGCC
>NW_010259262.1:4435-7276 GCF_000690775.1 Eurypyga helias
CGGAGCAGGAGGAGCTGCCGTGCCTCGGGATGGGACACCCGAAGGGCAGATGTCACCCCGTGCAGGCGGCAGCAGGGGACAGACACGCACGACTCGGTTACCGCTCCCTCCACTGCCCACTGCCGCGACGGCGACGCCAGCAGCCACCGAGGGAAGGAGCAGGGTTATTCCCGAGGGAGAGCTGCTGGGTCAGCAGCCTGAACACGTACAGCGATGCCTACCCGGCGCTCTGCGGACCCCCAGGGCTCCAGCCCACCTCCCTCTGGCTTCGGGCAGTGTACGACGCCCTCGGCCGAGGTACTGCTCGACCCAACAGGAGCCTGCTCCTGCCTAACAGAACCGGAATAATCACTCCTATTTTTTGGCTGCAGAAACTGAGGCAAAGAAAGGGACTTGCCCAAAGCCACGCAGGAAGCCGCAAGCCCAGGGACGGGGCCTGAGCCTGTAAAGCGCTTTCTGTTCTTCGGCTGAGGCACGGCTCGCAGCCCGCACGCCTCGCAACAAAGCAAAGCGAGTGGGACTGGGATCTAGAGCTGTTTTCCAGGCTTGTCACAGATTACTCATGTGATCTTGAGAAAGTCACTTCAGCTCTTTGTGGCCAAGTTCACAGTCTACGTATCCTACAGTCACATACCCAAGTCTGCATCTGTGCTTTTCTTCATATCCTTCTGAAGTTTTTTGGTCTGATCTTCCAATCTGAAAGATGGGAGAACAAGGCAAAGTCTGAATCTTGGAAAGAAACGAGCCGCAGCGTATCGTACGTGCAACAAATCATCTACGGGCTGAACATGCTGGCTTCTGTCACGAGTTAAAAATACCCAGGCATGGCTCTACGAAGTTCAGCGCTGCCCAACCCTGCCTGGTTGTTTTCAGATGGTTTTCAACTTTTTCCAAGTTGTTGATCTCTTAATTCCAAGTCATCTATTTTCTGAAATCCTCACGCTTACCACAGCTGCTGAAGCCAAACGCTTCCAGGCGACAAGCGGGGTAAAACCAGCATCTGCCCTCAGAGGCGTCGCGCTGTTCGGCGACCCCAGGTTTCTAGCGCTTTAACGCTCTTTACTTCCGAGCTGCCACAATCTGCAAACCTCAGCCCCACTGCAAACACTCCTTAGGACAACCTCTGAACACCCAGCCTCCAGAGAAACCCGGAAGATTTGGAAATTACAAGGCAGCGAGGGATGTGCTGGGAAGAGCTACAATTTCCTGGCAAGATGCAATAAAAGGGCCCAACAGGGAAGTATGCTGCTGTTCCTGTTTTACCAGCGGGGCTGATACTTACTGCTGAAGCTTTCCATATTCCCTTTCAAAGTCTCTCTCCACCTGTGGGAAGAAGAGATGGAAATCAGCTCAAAGGCACTGCAGCAGAGCCCGGAGTGGCCACAACCTGTGCAGGGGAACCTGTCCGCAGGAAACGCCTCCGTGAGCCCAGGGAAGCGTAATGGGAGTTACGCTCCAAAAGTAAACAGACTTGGTTTTTGGTTTTTTTTTTTTTTCCCTCCAGACCCTTTTAGAGCAAAAGACAGTGTCACCACTCGTTCCCAGGATGTGCTCCAGAACTGGGAGCTGACGGAGTCACTGGGAATGTCCTATGAGCAGAGAGACGGCAATAGTGCGCACCGAACACCAACCTCAGCAGGATGGTTTTTCCTCCCCAAACCCCTCACGCCGGATTATTTCCCACCACCACCACCCCGGGATACGCTGCTAATTCCTGCAGTAGCTCCCTCGGATGAAATACTCCAGCTGGAGCAGCGGTCCAAGTGGGCTGCGACTGCAAAGGGAGGAGAAACCTGTGCTGGCGGGGAGCGCCGAGCCAAAGAACAGCCTCCTCCCGATGCTGCATCAACTGCTCCCTCCTACTTGCTATCTGGCAGCAAATCTCCAGCGATACAGGATATTTTAAGGAACTTTCCTTCCATGCCGACGGTTTTAACACACAAACATTCACTCCACACCTCGTCCACCAAATCAGCAAATGGGATTTCGATTGACCGGCCAAGAGTAAATACATGTGCTTTTGTTGTCATGGGATCAAAACCGGGTTCGGCTGTGTTGTCAAGCTATTAAGGAAAACGCTGAGCGTTGCAAGCAGCCAGGACTGGAAGGATCCAAAGGTTTGTTCCAAATCTTCACGCCATCCTCGGGATTTCAAACCCAGGCTCGGTGTGAAACCAGAACAGAGTAGGGACACCTGATTCCAGCCAAAATCACTGCTGAAAGACCAGTTTTACGACAGAGCCCCAGTTAGCCCAGATTTCTTGAAACCTCCTTTTCTACCTATTTTTTGGCCCGCCCCATCAGACACGCTCGAAGTCCGTGCCGACGTGCCCAGCCCGATCCGAAGGCTGCCGGCACTGAGAGCGTGCCGGGTTTCAGCCCCATCCCCAATAACCAGCTGTCCACACCATCAGCTCCCACCATCCGGGGGATGTGTGCTGGCTCTCCCTGCCGAGGAAAAAACCTCCAGCGAGCTCCAGCTCCCTTTTGTGCTGCTAAAAATGGTCGTTGGGAGAACAGGCACGGAGCAGCGTGGGGGCAGCTCACACGACTTCTGCCCGGTTCTGCAGAAATCCGTGGCAGCTGGTGCCTGGAGGTCAGGTAACCAGCACATGGGAAAACTCACCCGCCATCTCTATGGCTGTTCCGGCTGCTAAAATAACCAGGGAGTACTGCACTCTATTTATACGCCTTAGGTGTGAATTGTTTTGGTCCCAAACCAGAGAGGGTCGGGCACGACGAAAAGATATGTCCTTTGAAGGCTGGTGGCATCCTTCAAGTGTGGTGGCAGCCAATAATGGACTGGGAGCAGCCCAGAGGAGAAGGATTTGGGGGTGCTGG
>NW_010259263.1:0-206 GCF_000690775.1 Eurypyga helias
GGGCCAACAAGGTCCGCGTGGCGCTGGAGGTGGAGGACGGCCGCAAGCGGAGTGAGTTTCGGGACCGGGGGCGGCTCTTTGGGGACGGGGGATTTTTAGGATGAGGGGTCTCACCCCATTCTCCGCTTCCCTCAGCGCTGGAGGAGCTACGGGCCTTGGAGTCGGAGGCGAGGGAGCGTAAGTTCCCCGAGAACGAGCTGCTGCAC
>NW_010259263.1:256-558 GCF_000690775.1 Eurypyga helias
GGCTCATCAGCTCCCAGGAGACGGGGTGAGTGTCCTCCACCGTGTCCCTTGGGTTCCCCCCCGGCTGTCCCCGGCAGCTCCCGCACGCTATCCTGGCTCTTCCCTGTCTCCCTGCCCCGTTGCCTTGGGCCACTCTGTCCCGTGTCCCCTTTCTTCCCTGAGTCCCTGTCCGTCCCCTGTGGACTCCATACTGTCCCTTGTGGACCCCTGTCCTTTACGGACCCTTGTGGACCCCCGTGGACCCCATCCTGTCCTTTACGGACCCCCATGGACCCGGCCCAGCCCTCATGAACCCCAGTTGG
>NW_010259263.1:862-1110 GCF_000690775.1 Eurypyga helias
CTGTCCCTTACTTTATGGACCCCGTCCCATCCTTTACGGACCCCCATGGACCCTGTCCTGTCCATTACAGACCCCTGTGGACCCCTATGGATCCCCGCCCCGTTCGTTATAGACCCCTGTGGACCCTCGTGGATCCCCGTCCTGTCCGTTACGGTTCCCTGTGGACCCCGGTCCCATCCTTTATGGACCCCCGTGGACCCCGGTCCCATCCGTTAGGGACGCCTGTGGACCCCTATGGACCCCCATCC
>NW_010259264.1:0-9829 GCF_000690775.1 Eurypyga helias
ATCCCCTATGTACCTATAGGGGTATGTACCTAACTTTCTACCGTGTACCTAACTTTCCTAACTTTCCCCTATGTATTTAGGTTTCTACCGTGAGCCCTGGAGGGCCGGTTGAGTGGGATACTATCCAGAGCTTTGCCTGTGACCTCGAATGGCTGGCGCCCCTGAGTAGTCGGGGTGCATAGGGTTAAGTCTGCCACAGCCACTCGTGTTGTGCATGTGGGGAGCTCGCAGATGAATGGGGTGGTTTCTGTGTAGTAGGAGGGTTACATGCATGCTGCTGGTAGCAAGCTTCTTTCAGAGTGATTTTTTTTTTTTTTAAGACCATGCTGTCATAAAGAAATGCCCAATATAGACCAAATTCTGCACTTAGGGATATAAGTAAATGCTAATTCTTCTCAGAGCAGGACTTTTAACCCTGGCTTTAGACAGTACCAATTTCTCTGCTGGGTCGACTGTGAAAACAGTAGATGAAAGTTGGCATAGAAGGTTTCAACAGCAGTGTGCATATGTTTTAAAACTTCTATATAAACATTGATGATGTTCTGCTTTAGTTCACACCGCTATAAATGCAGAATAAATCTTACTGGCAGCATAAGATGGATTTGATTGTGACAGTATTGGACAACCCTTCTTCCTATTGAAGCCAACTTTGGCAGAACCAAGCCTTTAGGTTAGAATTGCATATTACGAATGGAATCTGACTGGCAGGGATTTTCCTGTTTGTTTGTTTTTAATGTTTGTAGCCCAAACATGCAGCCTTAAGGAGACTAAATCTAGGCCCCTGAATCCAATAACTCCCAGAATTTCCAAGTAGGAAACACTAAGCACAGGGACCCATGTGGACTTCAGACTACGTCAGTCTAGGCTTACACAGCTATATTGCAGCAATCAAAAATACTCCAGTCTGCTTTTTCAAGGTGTCCTGTAGTTATGGGCTCTTAGCCCTTGGTGACTCTGCGTTAGCTCTATAATCCTACTCTGATTCTAGATCCTTTCTTTACAATATCCAAGTCTCGGTAACCACGCTTCCTAAATTATTTTCTGGTCTGACCAATACCTGTATTGCTTCTCTTCCCAGCCTTGTTTCCACAAGGTACTTAATAGTATTGCTCACCTTTGACAAATGAATGGTATCGGTGATTATGCATAGACGAATGTTTTAGTGTCTTGCTGAACTACGGCCTACTTTTCTTGAAACAACTTTTGAAAACAGCATAGGGCTTCCACAAGCTGTTAAGCAGAGGTATTGGGATATTTGTGTAAGAATATGGCCTGTAAACAAAGCTTTGTTGGTGGGTTATCATATATATTCAGGGTGGGGAATATGCAGTAACTGCAAAATGCATGCCTATTGTCCCAGCATTCTTGATGCTATGCAAAGTAGGGTAGACTTGGATGTCCCCAGCACTCCAGTCTGGAATAGCGCCCAGCTTTGGAATATAACATGCTTATGTTTGTATCTGGAATACAAGTGGGATTCTCGTGTTCAATAATCAGAAGGAGGGAGTGTGAGTGAGGGAAACAGCTGCATGTCTCTGGCACTGGGCTTTGCATACTGACCCCTGTTGTGTAACCCCCATGCTCCAGAAGTTTGAATCCATTTCAGGAGGTGGGCATTTATGTAGCTGGGAAAAGTGTTAGCTAGTGAATTATTCCAAGTATATAAATAGAGTAAGGGAATCCATCGCTTGTCTGACACGAGAGTGATCTTAAGCAATAAGTACCTCTCACCCACAGCAAATGCAAGTACATTTCAGACCGTTCTGTGTTATCCTTCCCCTTCCCCCTAAGTGGATTTGGCCAATGCCTATGTCTAGAAGAATGATGAGAGTGGATGGTTGTGATTGCCGGGAGAAATTATTACTATGTGGAGAGAGAAAAGGATTTAATAAAAACAACTTGGAGGAGAACTAGCCACTGGCTAGGAAAGAGTAAGAAGCTGTTGCAGGGCCAAAGGGGAGTGGAAAAGAACGCTTATGTACAGTTGTGCTTGCTGATACCATTTCTGAAGAGTTGTAAACTGGGTAAGGATCAATTGTTAGGCTTTATTTTGTGGTCATTGGCTGCACAGAATTCCTGAAAGCTGGATTCCCACAGCTTGTGTTTTGTAGTGAGATGTTGATGCTTGCAGGAGCCAGGCAGGGAGAATCTCCCCTAAGACAGTAATTTGGTAAACTATTCTACTTTATGCAAGCTGGAGCACTGCAGCAGCAGCTGCAATATTGTTCTTTGTAGACGTTTTTATTCTATCAAAGTTGTTCTAATGCCTTTAAATCATATTTCATAAGGTTTTTAGCCACAGACACCAGATGGGAGGGAGCATTCTGCTACGTGTGAGATGGGCAAACCTCTTGGGTTTTGCAAGTGAGTGCAGAATTCAACACGTTTAAGACACTATCCTTAGTAGGTGACTGGTCTTACACCTAGTTTTACAAAGTTTTGCTCAGTTTGACAGCTGTGGTGACTGATTACTCCTAAGCATCTCAGGTGCCCAAACATTCCAAATGTTATGAGGTTTCCTTGCGTATGTTTGGTGGGAATTTTTCTGATGCTGAAGATGCCTGAGCCTTTTTTGGTTTCTATCCCACATGTACAGTCTGGCATGCTCCTAGCTGGCTGCTGACCTTTAAAACAAACAAACACACCATCCTCACAAGCAGGCGCTGGAAGAAATAATGAGGTAGGGAGCTTGGATCTTCTGCATGTGGCACAGTTGGCATGATGGAGAGTGTAAGCTTTTTGTGATGGTCTTGTATTTGGACTTGTATCCTGCTCTCTGCTTCTGTGTAGCAATCCTTTCTGTCCTGCTGGGCTGAGATATGAAAATATGTAGTATATATGAGTGCTACTTGTAGCAATGTCAACATACCTGTTAGGAAGGCTGAGTCTCTGTAGCCTACTTGAGCTCATGGGTGACAGCTGTTAACTGTGGGTTTTGGAATGACGCCTGTGTAAACCTGCTCTTGTGGATATTGGGGTAAATAGTAGTAATGTTAAGGTCAGTGGGCACTTATTAGTAATACACATGAAGGATGAGGATCTGGGATTGTGTATATGCCTGGTGAATCCTGCACTAGGAAATCTTTCTTGGAACAAGGACTTGACAGCATATTCCTAGAAATAGCCTAATAGGCAGCATCTGTAGTAGCAAAAGTATGGACCTTTCATCAGCCTTATTCTTTGCTTGGAATTTCATAATAAACTGTGACAAGTTCTTCTAGGCTGGTTTCTGTGGGGGCAGCACAGAGTACCAGTGTTGGCAAAGGCCTGGTGACTCCAGCGAAAGCCTGAGCTTTTGTAGAAGACTTGACACAAGGGCTTACGTGTGCGAGAAGAATGGCTGGGGTGAGAGCTGTACGGCAGAGCTTCCTGCTGGAGAGGAGGCCTCTGTGTTAGAAGGAGGTTTCCTGACAAAGCTGCTCCACCCTTGTTTAAAAACAAACAAACAAGAAAACAAAGAAAAGCCAACAAATACCACACTGGCCTTGGCAATGCTCTCTCTATGTGAGGGGTTTTACCAATGTGGCTGTCTTGGTTTAAAAGTATCAGCGAAATTATTCTGAAGGTGAGAAATCTGGCTTCAGCTCCTGTTTGGATTGGGGAAATTTGCATTGGATTAGCTCCGCAGGTGTGAGTTACTGGGGAGGTTTGGGGGCAAGTAAATGAGGGCTGGCTCCTCCGTGACTTTGATTGCAAGAACTTACTCTAAATAGATTCCCAGGATCAATTGTGTGTTATACCAGTACCGCATGTGTCCACTGAAATTTGCAGTTGTCAACTTTTAAAGTCAGTCTTGGCCTAAACTGGTATTTCAGACAAGTCAGTCCATACCTTTCTGTTGCTTCTCTCTTCTAGCGAAGTAAACTTGGATGGGAAAAACAATTTCGTGACGCTTTTAAAGATGTCTATATTTAGCAGAATTTAAAGCATAGTTAAACAAAAGGAATCTTAGTTCCCCCTTACTTGCATTTTCCTCTGGTGTTTGGCCAATCAATGCAATAAAATGAGCTAGTGCCTTTTTATCCCCTCACTAATTCCAAACTGCTGTTTATGTGGATGTTTTCCTTTTCACCTCAACCTCCCCATCAGCTTTTGTTTTTCTTACTCCGAACTTTTACAAAGTGGAAGCTATTTTAAGTTACAAATTATTTTGATAATAATGGAACAAAACAGAAGGAAAGAAAAAATTTAAAAGCTGCAACACTGTAATTCTTTTGGTTTTATATGGAAGAGGGGGTGAAACCCCTGCAGATGTTATTAAAATAATTTAAAAAATGAAAATAAAAATATTTCACAAGTAATATTAAAAACCTGAAAAAAAAAAAAGAGCAGGTGAGACATTTTCTGGCTAAATCTGATTTTCAGTGTAGTTAAAAAAAAATACAGCTTACAAAAAAACCAGTCTAACTCCTGTATGTGCTGCAAAAGTAGCCTGCTTATGATAGTGTTGGTTCCCATGGCCTTAGGAAGACCAAAATACAACTTCTAAACAAGGGATCTTGAATACTGAAAGAAAACAAGTTGTTACTCTTGAGCTGTGTCTGGACTGCTTACTTTTGCCTACTCTATTAAAAAAATAGTTCCCCATAGTTGAGTCAGCAGATAGTCACAGTGAAATATTTGTTCCTTTTTTTGAGGTGGTCTCATCAGTAATGAAGGAAAGGTGAAACTGTTCAAATCAACAGCTAAAATTCAACGCTTTCTTTGGATGAATGTGGCGGTTTATGTTTTTCTCAGAGTTGTTCATTTTCTCAGGCAGAGTTCCATTTGTTATGCTCAATCCAAACATTAAACCTGTCTTAGAGTCATAATTACAGTGTGTGTTCTGTGCTTATTAGAGATAAGATTGATTGTTATTAAGGTATAACATTCTGTTTTCGAGAGGAAGTCATCTTGCAGCACACTTAGGCCACATTTGAGGTCTGTGTTTAAAGGTGGTTAAAACCGTAGGTACTCAGAGTTCCCAGACTTTGTCCACAGTGGTGATGAGGAACGTTTTTTGGAGGCCAAATCTATCCATTAATCTATACAATCTGCGCCCTCCAATATGCAGGCACCTTAGAATTTCTCTTTCAGCCCTGAACTAGGAATAGAAGAAGACAGGAGACAGAACATTCTCTCAGATGACCCAGGGTACCGCCTTTATCCCGTGGTTGGATATACATGTAGAAATTCTTTTGCTTACCTTTAATGCAGGGAAGAGTGAAAAGGAGGCCTAAAGGGCTCACTTTTTTTATTTTTCTTTCTTTTTTTCCCCAGCTAGTTACTCAATTAAGAAATAAAGCAGGCAGACCTGTGACTTTGGACATGAAAATCTTGTGCTTCGTGATGGGAAGTCTGTTTTGTCCCATCTAAATTGTAACAATGACTGCCCTCATGGAGAGGACAATCATAGTTACTGTATGTGTAGATGGAATTAGGTGATCTTTAAGGTCCCTTCATAGAATCATAGCATGGTTTGGGTTGGAAGGGCCCTTAAAGACCATCTAGTTTCACCCCCCCTGCCATGGGCAGGGACACCTTCCACTAGACCAGGTTGCTCAAAGCCTCATCCAGCCTGGCCTTGAACACTTCCAGGGATGGGGCATCCACAGCTTCTCTGGGCAACCTGTTCCAGTGCTTCACCACCCTCTCCATGAAGAACTTCTTCCTGATATCCAATCTAAACAACCCCGCTTTCAATTTAAACCCGTTACCCCTTGTCCTGTCACTACAGGCCCTTGTGAAAGGTACCCCCCCCTCATCAGCTTCCTTGTACGCCCCTTCAGGTACTGGAAGGGCGCAATAAGGTCTCCCTGGAGCCTTCTCTTCTCCAGGCTGAACAAGCCCAAACCCCCTCTAACCCAAACCGTTCTGTGATTCTCTGTGTGTCCTTCAGAGCACGTGTCTACCTCTATCCTTAGGTTCCTCTTCCTACTGTTACCACAGTACTGCAGTGGCCCCTGTCAAGATTTGTATTCTGCTTTTGAGGCAGTTTGTTCTAACATTATTTTCTGTTGATGGAGGAAATTTAAGAACAATCCGTGTTAACCTAAAGAATTTTCTAGGAACCACACTAAATAGATTTCCAGCGGTTTGTTAAATTGGGGATGGACTTGAACCAGAATCTGGAACCTTAAATAACTTCTGTCTCCCCAGACTTTTGAAAACTTCAGGGTGAGGTCTCAATGTATTTCTTAGTAGTAGAGACTCATCTTTAGTGTTGAAATATATTTATTCTATTGGAACATCCCATTTAGAAATAAAGGGACTTGAGTCTAGACCTCAGCATAGATGTAATATAGGTGTAATGTGATAGAAAACCAAATAGTGAATACAAAATTGAAACTTTGGGAAGGCAGAATCAGGCCTGAAGTGAAAATAGCTGAAAGGCGTCAAAGCTGTAGAGGGGAATTTTGCTTAAAAAAAACCCACAAAACATAAATAAAAATTGAGGTCACCTTTTAAGAATGCGATTCCCAAAGTTACAAAGAATGACTCATTGGCGCCAGTTTTTACGCTGTGTAGCTCCATAGTTATCTCTGTTATGCTGACTGCGGAGAATTTCTGGTGATGTGTCTGCAGAGGGCCGGTGTTGAGTCTGTAACGATGACACTCTGATATCTTCCCCTCCTCTTTCAGCTAACCAGCGATTGGTAACGATCAAAGAAAGTGAGGAGGAGGGCTGACAAGAAACAATGTATGAGGGATCCCTGTGCAGCTTTAAATAAATAAAAACGGGTTAAAACTTCAAACCTGTTGCGGGATATCTGTGCATGTGGGGCCCTGTTTTGCTGTAACAAGCTACGTGACAGCCCGCAGAGCATGCTGTCATATTTAGATCTATATGAATCCGGTCCTTCGAATCTTAACGTATTTAAAGAAAATGAAGTTGTATATCCCTGGAAATATCTGGGAATATTAAATCTGAAAAAACCCGTGTGGCTTCTGCTAGACTAGCAACTGTGTCTCTCTTATGTTTCCCTCCATAGCAAAAGTAGGTTTGTGGCTTTCAAAGTCAGTGTCTAGTTTGTTTCACTTTCCAATTCACAGGCGTTGAGGAATGTGTAGGTAAGAACGGAACCTTCCCTCCCTCCAGAAAAGAACAACCCTGCATTAAAACTTAACAAGGTATAAAGGAGACAATAAATACAGGGTAAAAACTCCTTCACAGTGAAAGAAGATGCTCAGCCAAAATAAGGCTTTGCAGGGTGAGTGGGAATATTTTTGATACCTCACAGAAAGTATCAATGCATTTGCATTAGGTAAGCAGTAAACATGTTTGAAATAGGGGTGGGTCAGGAGGGTGACAGTCTGATCCATGAGACATGACACCTCCCATTACAGTCAAAAGAAACGACACGGTTTTTCTTCTACTTCAGTAGACACCAGCTGCAGTTCCATGCAGGGGGACAGAGGTGAGGCAGTGGATTCTGCCTTCTAAAGCCCTGCTTACTCTAAGCCCATAGCAGTAGCACGTAACTGAGTGTGTTTCAGATGTGTTGGTCTTATGTTGGAGTGCACAATAACAGTAACGCTATTTATTGGTGACTTACCAAGTATCAGTGACTTGGTAGCCTAAAACCAGAAGAAGAATGAATCTAAAAATGTAGTTTATACATGATGGGCTGATGATGAACTGGTGCATGTGAAAATGGAGGTAACTAAGGTGTTGCATAAAAGTTTTATTGCCATAGGTTTGTGATGGTCCCTTTACTTGCAAGTAGTGACTATATGAATAAGTTATGTAGTTTGTTACCGGTGAAATGTGAGTCAGCACCCTGTGCCTTTATTTTCTAGCTAAAAAGATAATCTAACTGTTGTGGAATGCTACATGAAACACACCATAGGAAAACTCATACAGACACGTGAGAAAAGCCTGATGTCTTTGTTACCACGGTGAGACTTCCCCCTGTTCTGATACAGCCGGTGTGCCCTTGGGAATCCTGGAGATTCCTCTGAGCAAGGCAGTGCTGTTGACTGATTCTCCTGACCGGTAAGGTGGGGTCTGACTGGGAAAAGGCCTATCAACAATCCAAGGTCATCTGTGGCTGTTCTCACTGTTTGTTGCGGTTACTGGTAGCTGATAAATGCCCGGCGTCTGAATAACAAGAGCAGCAAAGGAAGCGCATGTGTGGCTTAATCCCATTTTTGCAATACGCTCCCTGCCAAGCTGCGCCAAGAGCTGTTTGCCTGCAGAGCAGGAAGGGGCCTATATATCCAACAAAACAGAACCAGAGGGACTCATTAAACTCCCTAAAAATGACCTCTAATGTGCTGGGTTTTGTTTTTATTTTTTTAATTCTCTGAAAATGTCACAAGTTGCATTAGAGTATCTTGGGGCTTTCTAGAGCTTGGCTGAATTTTGGTGCCTTCTCTCAGGAGCACAAATCTACCTCTAGTCCTGCAGTGTGAGACAGTCTTAGGCTGTTGGTTTTTTTTCTTTCCTGAGAAGCAAAGTTATTATTATCCCCCAAGTGAATGTTGCCTGTCCTAGGGGTAAACGTTGAGATTTGGTTGATGTTTGCCATTAGGTGGATATCACGACAATAAGAAAAGTCAAAGCAGAAATCCTGGTAATAGCAGGAGTTGATGCAGGGTTCCCCGCTAGCTCAGAGTCGCCAGTTCAGGTGCATGCTAAGCCGTTCACTTCTTTGCAGCGGGTATATCAACTGTGTGCTGATGAAAACTCGGCAGTTTGTGGTTAGCTTTTCCTGTGAACAGCGGGAGAGTACCGAACAGGAGGGTCTGAAGTCGTATTCAGCATCATCTGGGCTACTACTGCATCAAATAATATAATGTAATATGATAATGGAAACATTCTTAAAGATTGCTTCCCAGAACTGTTTTGGGATAGATCTCAGCATCTTGGCAACTCTCCAGCTGACAGAAAGCTTATTTCTCCTAAGCAGTGCCTGCAACCAAATGGCTTAGATTGCTTTGATGGAAGAGACAATCCCCTCCAGGGACGTGCGCTTGGCACCGTACCTAGGTGGACCTAGCAGCTGGAGCAGGCACTGTTGGAGAAGGGGGGACCCTAGACAGATCTTAGAAGGTTTAACTTTTTGCAAACTTGTGATGCATCCTTAATGAATGGGGAACTGCTGCATTGCTCTCGTCTTTGTGGGTAATCATTTCTCTACCTTTCTGCTCTCCATCCCTCTGCCTTTTCCCTTCTGCCCCAGAATTAGAAAGTTTTATTTTGTCAAACAGTCGAGAGATTTTGGTTGTCTTCACCTTTTACAGTTCAGCCCATTAGCTCAAAAAGTTTGCAGTTCCTGCTTCTGTTAATGCCTGATTATGTCACAAACATTACTTCCATTCTTTTATCAAGTTGTGAATCAAGTTGGCTCTGCAGTCTCCTCTCTTGTCCTGGTTTTAAAGCAGTATATTTTAACTGTCTTTAGTGGAGTTTCACCTGGTTATATAAATGCATAGAATGGAGAAACAGGCTTGGTTTTGGTGGTAGTTGTGCTTTTTAAGGAGTAGAAGGTGCCTGAAGGGAAGCGAGACCTTTGAGAGAGAAACGTTAGATGGCAGAGCTTCTGTTAATATCGGACAAGAAGAAAACTTCGTTGTCTGACTCTGCTCTTGTTGACGCCCGACTAACGCTGGTGTAAATTCGTGAACTTCGGTGGATTTGCTTTTGAGAGTGAATCAGGATTGGCACCTCTTAAATCACTTGGCTCATGCTTCATAATTCATTTGCAAGCTCCTTTAATTAGCTGCAGGTAAGCCCAGACTTCCTGGAGTTTGCTGCCTCCCCGGGAGCGGACTCTTGCCTGCACCCTGCCGCCCCCACGGGGTCCGGCCTCCCGCCCGCCCGCTCCCCCCAGGGCTACATGTCCGG
>NW_010259265.1:0-902 GCF_000690775.1 Eurypyga helias
GGGGGAGGGGGGGCAAAGGGAAAAATTAAGAAGAGATGCTTAAATCATGTAGGCCTCAAACCAGAAAAGTGCTTACGTACAGGAGTCCCTCAGCTGCTCACATCTTTACATTTTGCATACACCGTTTTTTCACACAGATCCTTAGAAACAGAGGTCTCTCTCTTTTGAGAAATATTTAAACCCTTATCGCTACCAATTGTCATTAATACTAACTCCAGAGCACCAAAATATGAGAGTTCTTACAACTGCACTGACACTGTAAAAAAAGTGTGTTTTTTTCATCACACAAACACATGTCAAAGACGACTGCTATTCCAAAATTAGGAAGTGCACACACATCCCCCAGCAAAAAAGCAGCTCCTAGTCTTGCTGTCTTCAGTGCCATGAACTCTTTCTCCAGGGACAAACCACAGTTTTATTCTCTCTATCCTCAGACCTCAGTGGATGGAGAAGATTGTCAATTAAACTTTTAAAATCCTTAATAGAACCATATTGGTCAAAGAAATGTCCTTTAAGGGCACTTACCCACAGCAGATGAAAAGACCCAAGAAATCTAAATTGGTTTTGCTTTGGTGTGGTGGTGGTTTTTTTTTTTTTTTAATTATTATTAAGTGTTAGTTCATGTATTTACATTTAGTTATCCATCAACAGTTAAAGAAACGGACTATCAGGCAGCAGAGCGAGAAGTCTAGTGCGAGAGTGTCAGAAGAATAGGTTTGATAGTTCCATTGTAGAACAACTGATATGCTCGTAGCTCCATACAAGTACGTGGCTACTGTTAATCATCTGCTGTATACCACCACACAGGGTGTTTCTTTCATGTAGGGGTGTCTCTTACCAGGAAGTAAAGAAACCTCTTTGGATGTACATATCGTCGCACACAGCAGAAACAGAAGCAGCAG
>NW_010259265.1:936-1286 GCF_000690775.1 Eurypyga helias
ACAAGGAATAAAGAAGGCCAGAGCTCTGCTCATCCAAACACCACTCACATTTCTCAGCAAAACAGTCTTTCCACAGGGCATTTGCACTGGTAGTTAGGCAAACCAGCACACTTTCTTCACAGTACTTTTACAATGGAAGAACTGCCATCGGGCTACATACCCTACAGGAGGGCCCACATCCTTACCCAGCACAGTGGTTTTGTGTCTCTCCAAGAAGCACACACATGCTCCATCAGCAGAGCCCCATCAGCAAGAGTCACTGTCAGGTAGGCGAGGCTGTGGTGGAGCAGCTGCAGAGAAGGGTCATCCCCGACCGAGATACCAGCAGCAGCCAAGCCCTTGGCATTTCT
>NW_010259265.1:1317-8179 GCF_000690775.1 Eurypyga helias
ATTTACTTTTGGCCCGATCATTAGCCAAAGACATGAGGAGATAATACCTTCTTTATCCCTTTATGAGCAGAGCAAGTAAGGAGCAATAGTAGGGGCATTTGGGGTAAAGCAGCTTACATTTTGGGTAGACCTATTCCTCATTTTCACAGGAAGATTCAGGGTCATCTGCAACCAGAAGTGTTGTGTCTGCATCAGCATATACAGCTGTGCTAGTTAAATCGGGTTCATAGGCAACTTATTTCATGTTGTAACAGCAAGGAAAAAGGAAAGATATCTATCATCTCACTTAGCTCTGCCATGTATGAGTCGATCCCATAACATCCTGCTGGAACACAAGTACACACTTCAGTGCTTGCACTTGTCTAGATCCTTAATTTCCAGCTCATTTGTATTAAGATTTTGGACATTGCTTAAACAAAGGGAAGTTGTTGTAAGAAATTACCAGCTTACTCTTCCCAATAATGAAAAAGCAAGTGTCATTTCCCATTCTTATCCCTCTTGTTCTTGAAATGTTCATTTAAAAGGAAACACTTTCAGGCAAAGAGAAAAACTGTTTGTTTTAAAGAGAGAGCAAGCAGAAATAGCATATTCAGCTCTCCTTCAAGCCAGACCTAACTTAGAGCTGGGGATGCAGTAGGTACTTGCAGTATTTCAGCATGTAGGTAACAGCATTGGGGATTTTTAGATCTTGAATTTTGTCAGGTAGCACATACAGATGAAACTTCCAGCACTCTAAATGTTTCATGGTCACATGGCAAATCCTTTCATAGGCCAATAATTCCCCTTTCTGCCAGAAAAAACACACTGAAGAGTCATCTGGAATGAGTCTTCACTCCCTCTAGAGTGACAGTCCTAATTCAAAGCTTGCCTTGCATCCTACTTGCTGAGAGAGTGCACGTGCTAGGAGGTGGGACATAAAGATACCTACAATTAACAAGAGCATTTCAAATTTGGAGTGTATACCATGAGCACTTTTAAGATGAATATGGAAGCTAGTTGGTAGGATGAACCACTGGGACAGATTAGGGAGATGATTATTTTTAGAGGAAACCAAATTAAAAAAAAAATCACTAAAAGGGTAAGAAGGGCGAGAGTTGGGTTCCAACAGCAATTATCATCACTGCTGTTAATTTCAAAAGCCTTTTCCTGAGAAACATATCGTACCAATAGTCTACTGTGGCATCCCCTGAAGCCTCTGGGGCTTTGGATTTGCATCAAGTGGGTGGATTGCTGCAAACTGCAGGATCAGGAATTAGCCATCAAACTGTGAATGTGCCCAGACTGTGTATTCACACCATCATTTAACCGTGACCCCTACCCTTTCGTCTATCTTTCCCTCTCCACCCTTGATTAGCACCAGTGTCAGGCTATGACCTCTTCAAGGATGGATCATATTTTTTCCTGCAAGATGCCCAAAGCACTTCCTAGAGACATGAAGAGAACTCCCAGGGAGCTTAACTGAGATGCAGCCATTACACAGCAGACTCACATGCTTCAGCATTTGCTAAATATGTACCATAAAACCAAATGGGTATGCTACTGTATTCACATTGTTTTCCAGTTGTGTATTTTGCATGAGTTGACTCTGCAATTTCCAGATGTGTAGCCTTAGCCTTGCACTACTCTAGACTGGATTTTGTCTGTAAGCTATTTCCAATAATATTACTTTAGTATTTTAAAGGGCAAAATTGGGACTGAAAGTTGTATTTTGAGCTCCCTGAGTACACAGCATTTCACAATAATTATTATAGTACAAAGGGTTTTTTTGTTTGGTTGGTTTTTTTTAAAGTTATTCCCTAATATTAGTAATAAACTTTTTGGAACTATGCCAGCAACTCCTTAGAGGCTGACTTTTTTTATTTTTCATAAACTTTTATAAAACTGATTGATATGCTGATTCTCTCAGGACAGTTACGGGTACTTATGGAGAAAGAAATTGAATGCTTAAGAACTTAAACAACACTGAGAAAAGCCTCTGCCCTCCTGTATTTCCCCAAGAATAGTTTCTCTAAGTTTCCAGCATTTCATGCGAAGCTGCAGGGCCAGTACAGGAAAGTTTTATCAGGGGGACGGGGGCCCAGGGGGCCTCAAATTGGTGTGGACCAGAAGCCCATCCTCCTGGTCTCCCACCCCAGTCGTCCAAAGCGTTAATTCCTCACTGCAGGAATAAGCCCTGCAGCTCTGGGAGACCGAGTGAGCTGACCGAACTGTTCATCACAAGTGATAAGCACTTCCACCATCTGGCTTCCTGCATCTATTCCAACCTCACACTGTGCCAGGCCTGATGCTCATTAGACTATTCTTACCAGTCACTTTAACTCATTAACCTAGGAGGAAACTAACCCAGGGAAAAGGATTAAAAAAAAATACATAATTCTGTGCGGGTATGAAGACAATCATCTCCAAGAGTCCAAGCAGCATGCGGCTGGTGCAGGAGCGCGACAGACCTCTTCACCTTCGAGGTGAAGAACCCATGTGTCTGCTTATTCCACCCATCCGTTGGCCCACCTGAGTAAGGGCATGCCAGAGCTCTAGTTGATTACTCCTAGGGTAGAAAGTTACTTCATGAGCAAGGCTGAAGGCAGACAACTGGCAAGTGATTCCAGCTGTGCGACAAGAGCAATGCCAGAAGTTCCCTATGTTTGAAAGCATGCATCTGCCTCCTCCACAGGAGGGGAAACACAAACAGCCTTCTCTAAAGCGGAATGCTGAAAAAAAAAAAAAAAATCACCACTTCTGTTAATTTTCTTAAGGTCTTGGCTTTTGAGCTCCCTGGGATACCTCAGGAAATGTGGGTTTCCTCATCCAAACCAGCCAATCTTGTAAATTGGTACTGTAGAAACCAGCAGCGGGTGTGGTTAGCTCATAAAACCACTGGAGAAATTGCAGAGGCTCTCTAGCAATGTGATCAGTGTTAGGGCATGGGAGTAGCCAAGGGCACTGTGTTGAGTTCCCTCGTCCCCAAGGGGAAAACCATACCATCCCTGATCTCAATCTAAATTACCCAACATCAGCTACAAGCAGTTCCATACCAGTTGCCTGCTTTTCCCAGTTGTCTGGAATTGCTGGCACATGGACCATCAGCTCCATACTCTGCCTGGTACCTCTCCTAAAATGGGCAGAGAAGCAAGAGATGCCCTTTGCCTTGCCAGGTAGCTCTGGAGACGCAACATCAACTCGACCACGCTGTGAGCCACAGGAACAGCACAAGAAGAAACAGTCATGTCAAAGGGCACAGCGCTATCCTGTCAGATGTGGTGGTACACAAAAGGTATTTTCTTTCACATAAACCCTGGGGCTGAAAAGGTAGAAGTTTGACAGTAAGCTTTTGAAATTCAAAGTGAGATTTAAAAAAAAAACACAACAAACCTTACCACAGGAGATCTGCATCTTTATGTGGTACAATAAATGTTTTGGGAGTTTGCCAATATAATCATCAGCTAACAGCTGGTATGGATGGGCTGCCTCTAAGGCTACAAAGGCTTGAGGAAGCTCACTGCATAGTTAGTGGCATCTTGGTGCAATATGCCAGCTGACAAGTAGCAATGCAGCATGCAGCAGCCTCTACATTCATCGCAGCCCGGCGGCTTCTCTGCACTGCTGTGGATGTCTTCATTGCTTTTTATTGCATTCCCTCCCGGTCCTAAAGCATTTCCCACCTTGGACAGTCCCTTTATAAAATACAGATGTTCGATTTTTATAAGAATCTATGTGCTTCTCTACCAAAAAGTGGCTGAATGAGTGCTCTGAGAACAGGGCAGGCAGAAAAACTTCAGGTACTTTATCACAGCAAGTGTAAAAGCTCACCAAAACCGCAGTAAACAAGTTCACTTTTAGCCATTCACTGTATGTTACTTAACAGCTAAATACAATTTACACTCTCCCCGCCCCCAAAAAAACCCCCCCCGCCCCTTTAACACTGCAGTGATCACATACTGGGCTTTAAACACTGGCGTCACATACCTGAGATTAGGGAGGTATTCAGCTAGATGGCTGAAGTGGGAGATCACAGAGCAGTTTGTCAATAGCTGTATAATTATTCCAGCTTAATAGGAACACCAAGACTTCATGGAGCTCCATTTCAGCAGAAGAAACAAAAGTAACAGGGCTCCTATAAGCATATGTATAGACTTTATGAACTCTGAGCCAGTGTAAATCAATGACGATTAATCAAGATTTTTTTTTTTGGTTGAATGCTCTCTTTGGGATCAATGGCAAGCTCACAATGGGCTTCCAAGAAAAGGATGAAGTTAAGTAAAACCAAATTTCCTTTTTTTTAAATTACCATTCAAGCCTGCTTTCCATGTATCTTAATCATCATTCACAGGTGACATGACCAACAGGAGAGAGCCAAAAAGGGTTAGAAATAAGGACAAACTTAAATGGAATCAAACCTAGAAGACATCAGCCATATGTGGGCTTTGGAAGGAAAATAGTTTGACAAATGTTTTTTAAAACACAATAACATAGAAACATGAAATTCACAGAGCTGGGCCTGGTTTACCCCTGCTGCAAAGCTGCATTGATTATAATAAATACCAGCAAGAACCAATGAGGCCCTTGCAACAAGAACAGGCAACAGAACATGACCAAGTGTAGTCTTTCGAAAGCTTGGATCAGAAAGAGCAAAATGCCTTTCTTTGCAAAACCAGTTACAATCCAGCAGTATTTTCATCTGAACTCCAGAAAGGTGTAAGCAACTGCAAGGGATTTCGGAGAAGAGCTTCAAAACAATTATGTGGTTGGAGGAACTGACTAAGGCTTCCTCACAATAGCTAAACATACCTAGACTGCCTGAGCAGCCTCCAGCAGCAGTGGGAGACAGACCCATGAATTTTTGAGAGTCTTCAGGACAGTTTTGGGCTTTAGGTGAAGGCACGTTGAGAAACAGAAAGCAAATGAGTGTCAAGAGATAAAATTAAACACTAGAAATTAAGCTGGTAGGGAAAAAGAGTACAGCATAGAAATGTGACTCTGGGGTGAAATAAGTAGCCAAATGTCAATCAATTGAAAGCAGCTGCATGTCAATCCAGATTAGCAGGTACTAATAACCAAATTTGAGGGATGTTATTTACTGGAATCCTACAAATCCCAGAGAAGTAGTACCCTTAAGGAATTAAGATAACAGAAAGAAAGATTTTTTGGGTTTGAAAACAGACTTCTTTGTGTTCTCCAAACCCCAAATCAAAAGTATGCCCCTTCCCAAGTGCTTGAAATAGCAACACAATGGTTATTTCAAACATCTGAATGCTTCACTAAAAAAATTATCTCACTGTTTAATACAAGCTCTTCCTCATAAGAAAAAAGAAGTTTGTTACAACTAATAAGAGTAGACCAAGTTTTGCATGCATTAGTTCAGCTGAAAATTTATTTCATACAGGCTGTTTAAGTACGTAGAAGTCGTTGGAATAGAGCTGTAAGAGCATATTGATCACATCATCACAATCCGAGTCTTTTTAGGTTCACAGGAAGAGCAGACAAATGCAAGGGGGGATGGGGGGAAGACAGCCTGTAACTCTGCTATTCCTTATCTCCATGTCTGTTGTACTGACTGATGCAAATGTCCACTTTTAATTGCTTTTGTATTTAATTACATTAGCATACATGGGCACCGGGCAGTCATGTACTGGCAGGAACAACAACTACAGGGATCTAGTAGCATTTTCCAATTCTTAGACCTATGTCTTACTGAAACTGGCAATCTTTCCTGGATCTTATTCCAGTTCAAAATAAGCCCTAATTGTGGTTTACTCTAAAGCTTGGCATCTGTCAGCATTATGGCACATAAATCCACAAATATAGTAACATTTGTTTTCTGTATATTATATACTTCCATTCATGCCTGTGAGAACTGTTGTACATCGAATCTTCCTTCAGTTCCTCCCTCATCTGCATACAAACTTCATGTTCCTGTCTATTTTCCCTTTTAGCTCAATTTTTCTCCCCTTTGGGAACAATAACCGAGGCACAGAAACTTTCCAGTTACATTTGTTTTTCCCTCAGAAATTAAAATGATAGAGATTGGTAGAGGAAACAGACCGCACAGTAGCAATTACACTTATGTTTAGTACAGCCTTTGGTCTGTGTATTTTGGTTGCCTTCTGAAGGTCCTTTTATTTTAGCCCCAGGCCTACTTGGCTGCAGTAGGTCACTTGTTTCCGACAGCAATAAAAATAAAAATAAGAAAGAAACAGCCCTGAAAGCAGCATTCTTCTCCCCCCGCCTCTCCCGAGGATGTTGTTTTCTGGTCTGTCTCAGTTTCCGGTTCCCATGAACCAGCTTGTCGCTCTTGTGTTTGGATTCACTGCGCCATAGGAAAATGTTAAAAGGCTTGCTTTCTTTTAAAAAAAGGGCAAGGCAGATTTTAATAGAAAGCCACCTTGGTTTCCATGCATTAAAAAAGAAAATAAAGATTTTTCCAGTCTTATTCTTTGTTTTCCTCTCTGTATGTATTCCAGAAAAATCCCTTTCAGCTTTCCTGAGATTTTGAGTGGTACCAAACAGACAGGGTTGGGCTTTTTGCAGCAAGTCGCTTTCCCTATGGATGGTGCTGCTCTGCCAGGAGACACTCCTGAAGATTTTTCCCATTGCTACTGGTGTTTTGGAAAAGTGTATTCTGTTACCCCTTGAAATGCCGGCCCACAAGATCCTGCCACAGCTTTGCTGGCTAGCTAAGAGTGAGAGCCGAGCCAGGGACTCAACACCATTCCTACCCCTCTTCAGATCCAGCCCATCCCTTTCTGCTCCAAAGGAACAAGGCTGTTGCACTGTGGAAACCACAGCTTGTGTAAAACACATATCTCTCTATAGCTACTCTGGTCTTCAGTCATTACTGCGGGACTTGGAGTCAACAACGGGGGGG
>NW_010259266.1:0-295 GCF_000690775.1 Eurypyga helias
CGGCTGCAGCGAGGGAGGGGGGAAAAGGGGGGGGTGCCCAGAGGCCGTGCCAGCTGCCCACGCGACCCTGGGGTGCCGCAGTCACCTCAGCCGCTGTCCCGAGCCAGCCTGGGGCCCTCACCCTGGTTTGGGGGCCCATCGCTCTTGCCCCCTTCTCCGCCCACCCCATCCTCATAGAATCATGGAATGGTTTGGGTTGGAAGGGACCTTAAAGACCATCCAGCCCCACCCCCTGCCATGGGCAGGGACACCTTCCACTAGACCAGGCTGCTCCAAGCCTCATCCAGCCTGGCCC
>NW_010259266.1:634-1074 GCF_000690775.1 Eurypyga helias
AGCCTGAAAGCCGCCCACCGACCTCCCCCAAGGGCTCTCTGAAGCCTGCCTTACCCAGGTAAGTGTTCTCCTTCTCGTAGAGGGACACGATCTCCTGCCAGTCCTGGGGAGGAGGAAGCAGAGGGTGGGGGAGGCTGTGAACGCGCTGCTGGGCACCGGCCGCGTGCCCCCCCCGAGCCCAACCCCCACCTTCATGCGCTGGGACGAGTAGCGTCCGAAGAGGTTCTTGGTGGAAGCCTCAGTGCCTTTGAGGATCTCCACGATCCTCAGGCAGTGGAAGTAGTGCAGGTCTGCGTTGGGAAGGAGGGAGACGGTCAGCGGGATGTCAGCCGGCTGCCACCCCCCTCTCCCAGCTCAACCCAGGGTCTCCGAGGGGCTTTGAGTCCCGTCTCCTCCTCGGCTGGGGGTGGGGGCGTTCACAGAATCATAGAATCATGGAA
>NW_010259267.1:0-6050 GCF_000690775.1 Eurypyga helias
CAAACCATTCTATGATTCTAAGTTATCTGAGATGCGTAATATGGCAACAGAAATACTGCTCTGGTTTAATTTTAATGACAGATTATTATTTTAACAGAAAAAAACCGGGGTAAAAAAACCCAAACACGTACTCATCACTGCATTCACCTATGCCGCTATGTGCTATTAGCTGCCTCCCATGTAGAAAAGGATCCAGTTCTCTGTTGAACAATCATTTTAGTTTATATATCATGATTTTTGCTTTAAAATCCATTCTTACATCTGTGGGAGGAAATGCTCTACAAGTTTATAACAGCCTTTAACAGCTGAAGTCAGATGGGTAGCGCTTCCTTCTAAGGAACTTGCAGTTTAAGGACATGGTCATCAAAAGAGTCAAGTAACCAACTCATCTTAAGAGCAGAGGAAGAAAGATAAAAGCGGTTATTAGATGGTGAACATTCCACCTACTTGGAATACGACCTCACACTAAGAATCCACCGCTGGACTGCAAGAGCGGACAACATTTGCCGTAAGATGATTGTTGATAGCACAGTGAAAATGCTCAGCTTACTGACATCAGAGTTTACACACAGAGGTTTGTCACAGCGAGCAGAAAGTTAGGCCACTTGGCCATAGCACGTCCTATAGGAGTTCAATATTGAACAATCTATACTGCATCAGAAAGCGTGACTCATGAATGTCCTCCAGTCACACTGGGTTTCAAAGTGGGAGGCATGGAGCAGGTTGCCAGCAACTGCAAGAGCAGATAGAAAGCAATGATTTGTATACACATACACACATAAACAGTCTCAGTTTAAATAATTTTCCAACATCCATCTTTTGAAAGAGTGCAGTTACACAAATGCTCACAAAAAACAAGTCTTAACTGGCTCAAAAAAAAAAAATCTCCAGTTTGTTGAATCAGTGCAAGCGTCAAGCTGTATCAGAAGCGACAGGGCTGACTCACGTTTACAGGGAAAAGAGCTGCACTGCTTCAGCCCTTCCGGCATCCTACCACCTGCTCCAACCTTCTCCAGAGCTACTCACCCTGCAACTGAGTTGACAGAAGAAAACATGACTGTGCCTGAGTCAACTGAGTTCACTCAGCATCTTCACTTAAAACCCAACTTTTACGGGAGGTTCAGTTTGCCTGCCTGAACCGAGGCAGCGCAGGTACAGATGCGTTCCCTCCTGCTGCCTGCGCAGTGAGGTCCCAGGCGAGGGGAGACGGTAGCCAGCGGCAGCGTTAATGCACAGCAGCACAGCAGACAGGGTCGTCTATCGCCACTATGGAACTCGTGGAGCTCCTGCATCCATACAAGACTTGCCATTTAACAACAAGGTGTCTGTTTTACATATCCTACTGTGTATGGTGTTCAGCCTCCAGTTTGCTCTTCTGTCACCCACAAAAACGTAGCCCCCAAATAACCACAAGCATAAGGGTTCTTTTCTCTTTTGAGTACGTATTTCTGCTTTTATTCAGCCAGCTATATGAAGTGCCTTAGTTTTGCCTCTCTCTATTGCATCAATAAAGGGCTTCACATACATGTAAACACAGTGATTGAACTGGCTAGGTACAGCAGCGAGAGCTGCCCTTCAGTTACGGATGCTATCTTTGCTCTGGGGAAAGGAATTTGTTTTCCAAGCTTTTCATGCAGCTACTTTTACATGAGCACCGAACGGTTTAAAAAAAAATACGTATGCCTGCGTAACGGGGCAAGGCAAAGGACAAAAAGGAAGTTCAACACAAAGGCAGATTTAAAACCAAAAATAAAAACAGCTAAACATCACAAGCCTAGAGTTAGGAAATATATTTACTAGATAAAAATAACAAACCCACGTTTTAGAGACAAATCACTCAATTTGTGGTGTCTCATCTTGAGCATTTTAAAATTGGCATAATTTTTACGAACACCTCAAGCACAGCACCTTTCTTGGGACCCAAGAGTGCTTGCAATAATTCATGTTGCATTTAATAGATGCGTTACAGAAATAAACCTGCTTATTTGCACTCTCTTCCTTCAGAAGGGAAGGAAGGCAGGAATTATAAATATTTCACCTTCTTGAAAGCTTATGGTTTGCTATTGTTTCTCTTTCAAGCTAATTCTGCCTTACTTCTTTGAAAATGAAAAAGAACAGTGAAATGATAAAAGAAATAGCGATGTACTTAGAGTATATGAGAGGTAACAGTCAACAGAGAGAAAGGAATAAAACCAGCCAAAAGTAGGAGCTGGGAAAAGTAGGCAGGAAGAAGCACAGAAGCATAAATACAACAAAAAAAAGATTACAATGACATGGTTCAATGTCCAAAACTAAACAGGTCAAGATATATGGCATATGTTTGCTATTGGAGAGCTAAGATTTGTTGATTCAGAGAAATGTATTTCTCCCCTGGAGAGGATTCCAAAGCACATTAGATACAGCTCTGGATGAATGGGTGTCAAGAGTAAAATAAAAGGAAGGGAGGAAAAACTATGTTGGAAGAACAAACAAAACCAAAAGGATAAAGGGCAAGTGTTTATGTTAGCACAATGCTTTCCCAGGAATAAGTTGTCAAAACTCATCTCTTTCCTACTCCTCCTCTTCACTGCCTGCAACCGGGGAATGTCTTGGAACGTGAGTACCTGTTTTCCAGTTTCCAAAACCAAAGGGTTACTTCAATTGTATCAAAAAGACCAAACAACGCCAAGAACATATCTTCCTCTTCAGTGACAGTTTGACCTTACAGTTCAGACAGACAAGGCACATGCCCATTTAGAAATCACTTTGTGGTTGTCCTTTGTGTACACGTTTCCGTCATATTCTGTAACTAGGTGGTTAATGAGGAGCTTCATAACCACATCCAGCCAGTAACAGAGGTGACACTAACAACTCAAGATATTATCAAATGATTAATGAATAGTAACTTCAGACTACTACAAACAGAATTAGAAACCGCCTCAGAGTAACACTTGTTAATCAAAAAGACTCCCCTCTTTTCTTTGGAACATTAATGACCTTCTGCAGTTCAAAGACCACAAACAAGCTGAACACTGTTCTCATACTCTTAAGGTTTGTTTTTTAATTAGCCTTCGGAGGATGAGTAATAGTTTTCCAGTGCAAGTGCTTTTTAAAGACCAAAAATCTACCTTATTATTATAAAAATGAAATATCATTGTCACTCTTTGATCTTCCTTAAAAGGAGAGCGCAAGTGATACAAGAATGACTCAAGACCGGTATGCGCACACAGAACTTTTATATAAAAGTCAAAGATTCTTCTCTGCTTCAAGACTTCTGGTTAGAATAAGCACCAATTATATACCAAAATGCTGTAGCTTGACTAAGAATGTTGTCCATCACATTCGGTTTCACTGCAAATAAGCTCAAAGACATGACAGAAGTTGTAGTGTTCGACCCTGGTAGAGCACATCACTCACAGCAGTCATGAAATCCGAAGGTGATGAACAACTAGCAGCTCATCCTGCTTTAGCAGTTCTGAATCATGCAGCTGCAGAGAATATTTATCTCTGAAGGATCAAAGTGTTAAAACTCGTAACTGAACTGTAAATGGTGGCTTAATAAGTTAAATTTTACAATCACAATTATAAAACACGACAGTTTTGATCCTACATTTACGTCCTGGTATTGGCGGGAAGTCCAGCGCTTTCTGTCAGAGGCTCTGCTGAAGGTGGTAAGACCCCACGCAGATGCAAGTCTCAGCCCACACAGAAAAGCCTTCCAGAACTAAGCCTAATCATGGCAAACAGAAGAGAGTAGCACCGGGTCCTGATGCAATACTCTCAGGTTACACCTTTAATACCTCTTTAAAACCAGGAAAGTAAACACACTTGCAGTACATGGATACCATCATGACCGTGCTATTTCAACTACTCAGAGGATGTTCAAGCAGCTTCACAATGTCTGCAGATTTGCAACTAATAAATCCCCCTAAATTCATCTGCTGAGCTCACATATATATATTTAGCCACTGGTTACCTACCGAGCATTTTTACCTTCTCTACTACTACCAGTATGTTAAGATGGTCCACATTTAATGAGTACAATTTAGGGTTTGCTAACATCACTATCTTCTTCCTTAAAGGCACCAAGTAATGAATGACTTCTGTTGTTCAACTGTATCACTTTGCAAAACAAATAGTATTTCTTGGGGAATAGCTTACTTATAAATAATAGTTCCTATTCAAGAAAATAGTAAGAGCTCTAAGTGAAGATTTTTTTCCTGCCACAAATCAGGCTACAAGAGTTTGAACAGGTGAAGTAGCATTAACTCTTTAAAAACAATTACATTATTACTATAGCTAGTGTTTTGGCAGTGTGAGCAGCTCTCTACTCACAGCTTTTAAAAAAAATAAATAAAACCAAACTGTGTTCTTCATATCAAGTGCCTAATTCTTTATGGTCGTGCATAGTTAATTTAACCACTCTAACATAAGCGCAAAAATCAGTATATTTCATTTGCTGTCACTTCATGTAGATGAAAAGGACTCCTGAAGATTCAGAGCAATGGAGAAAAAGCCCTGGGAGGATATCAGAAGCCTGCTTAAAAAAAGAAGAAATTCAAAACTCCAAAACAAACATAGCTTAAACTAAGACCAAACTCACATACAAGTTACCATGACAAACAAAGTAATGCTGTTACCTAGTGGTGGGAAGCTAGGTATGTGCAAAATTCTACAGCACTCTGGTTGGGTTTTTTTGTTGGTGGTTTTTTGTTTCTTTGTTTTTTTACACAACCTGAAGTCACTTAATAGCATGTAGATGCGAATTCCAAGAGAAAAAAAAATTCATAAACTAATGAAAGATATTGCATTCCTGAAAGATATTCAGTTCTGTGCCAAAGGGTTTTGCACCCGCCGGTTTTGATTATCAGCAGAGTAACTGACAGACAAGAAGCTACATCATTTCCTGACCATCCCAAACCTGCTGGTTCACACTTCTCTTGCAACATCAGCAAGAGCTAGAAACCTGTGGTATAAGAGCACTACAACCTTAACCCTCAAACATCAGTTTTGCACAAAATACCATAACCAAAACAGGAACGTGCGTCCCTCAGCAGCTTATCAGATCATATTCTCAGTTACATAAACCGACATTACCTGAATTCAGCCAGCATTCTCTATAACATTTGGACAAATACGTTTTCTTTCAGACAGAAAATAAATAACTATAGGAAGAAAAGGAAGATAAGACAACTTTAATGTCACTTACTCAAACGCAAAGAAGAGCCCACTGGTGACCAAGATGAGAACAAGAGTTAGGTAGAAGACTCCAGTCTGTCGAGCCATCATGATCCTCCCATTGCAGAAGAATTTGTTTCTTCCAGGAAAAACCTCCCATTTTCTCTTGGGAGCAGATTTCTTTTTCTTATGGGGAGACTCCATGGGAGATGAAGAGCTGTGTGTGCTGATCTGACTGTATTCACAGTCTTTCATGGGCCCACTACCACCTCCAGGAGTCATCAAGAGAGAGTATAATGTGGGGAGAACCCCACCAAAAATATACACAATATATATGCAAATATTCTTCTGACCGAGATAACCCTTCTCCACCAGCCCCAGTTAATAAAAAAAAAGCAAATAAGAAGGTGAAAAGTCTGCTACCAGACTAGCAATAGGTGTATCATGCAAACACCAGTTAACTCTTCAGAAACCAGAGCTGTCATAATCAGAAACGCTTGAGAGGGATCCTTCCTTCCTTCCTCCCTCCACCAGTTACAAAACCACCATGTCGAGCAATCCTTTTTAAAACAACTTATTGAAAGGAAAAAAAAAAAAACAAAACAAAAAGTAATTATAAAGCAGTTAAGCTGTCCAAAAAAAAAAAATTAGTCTTTTTTTTCAAGTTTATTTTCAAATGGGAGGGTTTGGGGTTGTCTCCTCCTGACGCACACCCCGAGAGAACCCTCCGAGGGTCAGCAGGTTGGCCAAGGCAAGGTTTAGCAACCCAGTCTTATCATTCATAGAGATTTGTTATAATCCTCCTTCGCGCAGCAGATTTCGCTGCTAAAAACGACCATTCCTAAAACGTTCCCTCAAGAAACACGCGTTAACAGATCACTAAAAAAAAAATT
>NW_010259268.1:0-6406 GCF_000690775.1 Eurypyga helias
TGAGCAATCCCAGGCGGTTTTGAAGGGCCTCATAGTCAGGGAGCAAGAACAACCCACCCTTTTGACAGCAAAAAAATCCAAAAGGCACTTTATCCAAATGACTCCAGAGAAGACCCGTCCCCTCCCCAAACCCACAGTTACTTGTGGGTACACCTTTGCTGTTAACGCTGTTATTTCTAGAGCTCTTTGCTAAGTGAGAAGCACAGAGGACTAGACGAGCTTTTAAAAAAAGGACCAGCAGCATTTTGTTCTCTCTCCTTTTTACTGTATTTATTTTTCAAGCCCTCAGTTCAGATGCACAGAGGAGGGTAAATCACGCATAGGCAAAGTCTGGCACAGGCTGTCTGCCCTTGGCATCTGAGAACCAAGCTCTAACCACAGGAGAGGATGTGTCCTTGTTATCACCAGCATTTTTCAGACCATGGACAAAAGGACCACAGTGCAGATAGTATACCTGCATTCCAAGCAGACACAAGGTTGTTTCATTATATGTAATATTGTTTAATTTCACAAGTGAACGCTCACGCCTGGCCCAGAGGAATACAGCCCAGCCTTCTCCAAGCACGCTGGCAGCAGCAGCAGCAGATCCCTCCTTCCACGGTGCTCTCAGCCTGCAAAGCTCCTGCAAAAGGAACTTTACGTATCTTATAGATGACCCCATGCAGCATGCAATAGCTGCTGTGCCTGCGCAGGATTTGGGCAGGCATCAGCCTGGCTCATCTTCAGCTCTGCTGCTGGGCATTTTCAAAGCATGTCGCAATAACATGCCTTGATGGTCACCCTGAAAGAAGCTGGAGCAAAGAAGATGCAGCGGTCAAAAAGCACCTACCTTCTTTACCTCCCCATCCATCATCTACAACATGGCACCCCAAAATACAGCGTGTCCCCCTGCAACACATGGGAGCCATGGCAATGTTGTGGAGTAGGGACAGCTGTGCAGGTCAGCCTTGCATGGCCACAGCAGGGTCCTGCAAGTTCCTACATCCAGGCTCCAAGTCATTCTCACCTGTGCTGCAGAGAATGGGAAAGCCATCAGAGAGCATGAGAAGTAGGAAAATACCAGTCTGCAACTTTGTGAACAAATTGAATTCACTGGCTTAACACCCATGTAATTAAAATCAGGCACATCCCTCGGTAACTGCTATCATCGGGCTGTGCCTGGTTGTGTGTTTGCTTCAGGGTGCCTATGATACTACTTAGAGAAGCAAAGCTGGTCACCAGTCCCTCTGCATAGCGAGGCTGCGCACAGCATCGATGAAACACACAGCTGACCCTGCCTTGCCCTGAGGTTCTCCTTCTCTTCCCATCAAAACAGTAGTTCCTTTCTCCCCAGGAAGTCCGAGGGGTCCACTGCTACTCCCAGAGCTGAGCATTGCCATCAGGAGACACTGCCATCAGGGACAAACCCTCATGGCAATTCAGAGAGCTCTGACAGTGGTGGGGACCTCAGTCCTCAGGAGGGAGAGGATGTTTTCGCTCACTGATGCTGGGAACAACCACCAGCCCTCTCTCCACGCTCATCCATCAGCCAACTCCCTGGCTCCAGAATTATAGAATTGCTGGTGGGAATGGGCAACTCTGTGTCCTCTGTTCGTGGGGAGGACTGAACTGACTCAGTAAATACAAATTGACTCGATTGATAAAAAGCAGGGACAGAGCAGTCCCCAGCCCCTCCTCTCCCCCCCCACTACCCAGGTTTGGGCCAGCATATGTCCAGGCTGCGAGCTGATTCCAGCATTGGGGCAAAGACTCCCCTCACCCAGCATTTCTTGTGCCACTTCCTGCCCAGTTTCCCCCTCTCAGGGTGTGTTGCGTAGTATTTAAATGCAACCACGTCTGGGCAAGCCAGATTTTGGTTGATCCCATGTCCCCTCTGTAAGGCAATGCTAAGAGAGGGGTCACGATCCCTCCACCAGCTGCTGCAAACACAGTCACGATTACAGTACGGTATCATTTATTGCAAACCCTTCCAGCCTTCCTCCTCCAGCCTCCCCTGAGCAGGGAACAGCAGAAAACCATCCCCTTTGGGAAAAGAAAGAGATTTCCCACGTAATGGGCACTAGTATTAATTCTTCCATCTGCTGCAGCTTTCCTTTCGTTCTGCAACTTTATGAACATCACTCAATGCTGGCAGCAGCCCCGGAGGGCATCGCAAATCACCTGAAGGAAAACGGCTTCTTCCAGCACCAGCATCCGGGCTGCCTCCCAAACGGAGGGTGGCAGTCCCAGCCATGCACGGCAACGCTGTCCAGACAGCTCACAGCCATGCCGCCGGATCAGCGGTGCCTCAAGAGGGCTTCGATGACATCTTTAGGGTGTCACGGCTAATTAGAGCCCTGACTATACCCTCTAATTAGATAACACCTTCAGACAAATCACCCTATCCTCTTCAAACCACGTCACGCCTATGGATATGATCCCTAATTGACTTAAAAGTAGACTCAGCACTTCTCCACAGACCTCCTTCCACTTCACAAGGCATTTCAAAATAAATAAAGCCCTGTGTCCTCAGCCTTGGCTCAGAAACCAGCTGGGGAAGTGCCCTCACATCCGCACAGGCACTCACTCGCATAGCCGGACACAAATCTTCCATCAGAGGCACAAAGCAAACACACTGACGCAGCAGCATCGTCCTCCTCTGATCTCTCATTTCTAGCCATCCTAGTGCTACTTTCAACAACAGTCAGCAAAGCCTTTTCTAGGAGAACAGGAGTATTTGCAATGCGTCAGTGTCCTACTAAAAATATTGCCTGGGGGCTTGCGAGAGAAGCCGTGCTCCAGCAAAGGAGGCTGCTATCTGGCAACAGAAGGTATTAGGAAAAAAACCCTAACCATTTAGAAATTAATATGCCAGAATGTTATAAAACATCAACATTTCAATCCAGAAGCTTGATATCTGTTTTCATTAAGTAATGAATAAACTGAAAGGATCTGAATATTTTCAGTTTCCCACCAGCATAAAATCTTAAGTAGAGAGGCAAAAAAAAAAAAAGCCCCACCATCGAAACTGCAAACATGCTGAACAAAAACTATCAAAATTCATAGAGGATAAATACCGAGTCCTTCCAAGCCTGCTAGGAGAACAATGTCTCTTTATTTGCTTTTCATGAGGTTTGTTATAACAAGAGAGAGAGACTCCAGTATACAGTGTTTTAATATACATACATGCATTCACAGCTGGAATAATAGATTTTAAGGACAGAAGACAATATTACAGCTGAATGTATGCAGAAATGCATAAACATACCTTCAAAAACACATTCTTTGCACCTTACCCAGACATATAAGCGGACACATATGTATAATATGTACCTACACCCCCACACACACCATGTTTCAGATCAATCAGAACCATTCATTAAATCAGACTTTCTAAAGTTTGTGCTGCTTTGGGAAAACATGACCCTGAGGAGACATCACATATGAACTTAACATCCAGCAGAAAAATGAAACCTCACAAGCTTCATCTTGAAAGCCAACCCTGAATCTAACTTAATCCCTGCTCTGGACAATGCCTCTGGAGAGCCATTGAAACCATGCTAGGTGTTTTCCTGGATTTCCCAAATTGCCCGGAGATTCCCTGGCACTCTGGCTGCACCCATCTCCACCCTGCTTCGGAGAGGTTTCTGACTGAGCGCTCCCATCCTTACTCCTGCTGTTCCCATGGCCGGAGCCCCTGCCCCCACACCCCGGAGCAGCATCCGGAGATCCGCATCCTGCCCTCGCCGCAGGACGAGCTACCCGGGGCAGCCCTTGGGGTTTAACATTGGGATTCTTACAAAATACGCAGGGGGATGATGTACGGGGCTTGAAGGGTCAAGAGCGGCTTCGCATCCTCCATCCCCAGTCCCGACAAAGGGATTCCAGCAGATCTCGTGCCCCCTAGTGTCATCCTGGCGAACGGACCGGCACCGGGCACCGGGTACCGGGTACCACCTTACTTATCGCACAGTAAAGCCGGCACCGCGTCCTGCTGCTACCGACAGCACAATTAAATGCCATTTCCAACAGTTCAGGTAAAGGGCAGCGTGAGCTCGTTGGCCCTCCCGAGCACCTCCGGGGAAGGGACAGCCCCCCAGATATCCCTGTTCCCGGCACAGTGCCACCCCCGTTACACTCCCGCAGAGCCTCAGCAGGATCTGCCCCACCGGCAGAGAGCCCGAGCGGTGTCCCTGGCGAGGGGCCAAGAGGAGGAGGCAGAGAGCATCTGCGGTGGACACCGTCCAGAATACAACTCCTCCTAAAAATAGATGGTCCCTGGAAGGGCACGGCCCTTCCAGCTAATGGGAACGCTTGGTGCTAGGAGTCCCGGGTTTGGGACAACAAAACTTCAAAGTGCATGAATGCAAGACACTGTTTTACACAAAGTCCCCGTTTCTTCCCCCTGAGAGCACCTGTGGCATCGAGCTCTGGCCATTCGCACGAGAAGCAATGCACAAGGCCAGCCCAGAGCCCAGCATCCCTGCCTGCCAGCCTGCTCTGACCAAGTGACAAGATCGACTGTCTCTCAGGAAAATGCCCACGCCGGCTGCAGTACGAAGGGGTGCAACTGGGACCAGACCCTGCACATGGAGCACCTAAACAAGAGGTGCATGCAGGAAAGGAACAGAGGGAATGTGCGCTGAGCCCATGCACGTGCCTCAGTTTCCTCATCTGTCCAGCAGCCCCAGTGCAGCACACCCACTTTTATTTTGCTCATCCCTCCTCATCCAACTATTAGCTCTAGCAGGGAGAGGCACCCCACAGACCAGCACCTGGAGCGCTGGCCCTTTACAGTGTGCACTAGCAGCGTGCAAGCAAACCTCAGCAACTCACTGCCAAAATTTGGAGGAATTCTCGCCAGGGCACTGACCTGGGTATGCTGCTTTCTTCTGCAACACCGAGCAGGGACTATAGCTTAGAATAATGGGGAAGTAACTCAGTTCAGTGCTGACAAAGCATCACAAGCCCCAGCGGGGTGGGAGGGGAGGAGGTGTCCTTCCCTCACGCTGCCATGCCTGGTATACATCATGTTTAGGGCCAGGCATACGTCACCTACGCAAAATGGACAAATTGGAGGGATTTCAGGAAAAACGAGTGACAAAAAATGATCAGGAGGCAGAAGGGATTGATTTACAAGGGGAAATTAAAAGAGCTGCGATCAGTCTAGCTGGGCTGAGCAAGTACTGACAGAGGCAGTCGGATGCTAATCTGCAAATGGGATGAAAACGATATGGGAAGGAATAATTTAGCATCTTCAGCAGAAATGGGATGAAATTAAGGGGAACTGAGTAGGTAGGTAAAAAAAAGAAAACAAGCACCCAAAAGGAAACTCCTTTCTTAGTTGTGCACCACTTGGTCTCTGTCAGAACACACCAAGTCCCCAGAACCCTTCCTGCCTAGCACAAGGACCCTCGGGAGCCACCGTGACTGGGTGCCTAAGCAGGTGTGCACACACAAACACACGCACACAGACCCTCTCCCACCCCTGACTCGCTCTCAGGAAAGCAGCGGGGCCTCCACATCTACCCGAGAGGATGGGAGGCGCTTGCAGGAAAGCAGCGGGGAGCAAAGGCTAAAGCTGCCGGGAGCGGTGGGAAGGTCCCCTCGGTAGGATGCCTTTGCTCTCCCAGGTCTTCACGAGGGGCGCGGGGGGAAGGTGGTGAGACGGCTTCCTGCAAAGTCGCAGGAGTGAGCTCAGCTGCGAGCACTCAGATATTTACACACAAACAGCACATTACTCAGCAACTCCCATTTGTCAGGCGTAATGGCAGCGGCAGCAATAATAAACGACAGAGCCGAGAGACAGGCTCCCCAGATGCACACCCAGCCCCAGTCGGAGCTGGAGCAGGATGCATTCCTCCGGCTTGCCGGGGAATTAACTGAGAGCCGGGGCTCCCACCCACAAAACTCCTGCTGCCGTCTTTGGAGAGTCGGCCACGTCTCCAGAAGCTGAGGTCTGGCTGCACAATTATCTGTGCGTGTGTGTGCATCACAAGCTTTGCGGCTCCGAGAGGTACCAAGGTTTCTCCCTTCCCAAGTCCAGGAGGTGCTGAACACCTTCCCTAAGGATGAAGACGCAGCGCCTTGGCAGGATTGGGCCCTTTCGGGGTAAATCAGACCAAAGATAACGCAGGATCGTCAGATGGGCGCTTGGCCTGCTCTGACAACGGGCTCTGAGGAAGTCACCCTAAAGGGCTGTTGCAAAGAAGCCTGCCAGGCACAGGGCTCTCATTTCCAAAGCACAGCCCGACTTGGAAAAATCCACACACCCCCCACCAGCGAGCTCTGGTCCCAGCACCTGGTCGCAGTGAGATGCCCGGTTGGACACGAGCATCCCTTGCACATCCCCAGCCATCACGGCAAAGCTCTTAACTCCTCGCGGAGGGGCAGGGAGCAAGAACGGATGGTGACACATATCTGCACG
>NW_010259268.1:6532-6759 GCF_000690775.1 Eurypyga helias
CACCCGGAGCGGGCACGGCCAGAGTTAAATTAGCAAAATCCTCGCAGAAAGTCAGCAAGTTCCTGAGCAAAAAGCGAT
This sequence comes from Eurypyga helias, assembly GCF_000690775.1. Lineage (NCBI taxonomy): Eukaryota > Metazoa > Chordata > Aves > Eurypygiformes > Eurypygidae > Eurypyga > Eurypyga helias. Next base: position 6,611 of record NW_010259268.1, read on the forward strand.
CTGAGGGAAGGACCTCCTCGATATCCCACAAATTAGAACACAAAGAGACGTGAAAAAGAAATTAAATCGCTTTGCAGGCGATCCCCTCTCGGCAACCTGCGCTTTGTGAGGACCTTACGCGTGTCTGTGAACAGGGGTGGGGAAGGAAG
>NW_010259268.1:6821-7087 GCF_000690775.1 Eurypyga helias
ACAACTGCCAGGGGAGCCAGGGAAGCCGAAACATGCAGACCAGGTTCTGTCCCCAGCAAAAGCAGCACAAATCAGCTCACGCGCTGGTTGGAGCCCCGATCCAGTTTTAAGACTGCGGTGGGGGAAGTCACCAAGATCTGGAAATGTCAGGGAGTTTTTGTAGCGAAGGATCGGTGTGTATTATGCAATTCTGGAATGCAGCCCTCGTACTCACGCTCGGGATGAACTGCCTAGCCCGGGGAGAGCAGTTCCACGGAAGCGCCATG
>NW_010259269.1:0-222 GCF_000690775.1 Eurypyga helias
CACCTGGAGTACTGTGTCCAGCCCTCAAAATAAGAAGGATATAAAGCGGCTAGACCAAGTCCATAGGAGGCCTTGAAGATGCTCAGAGGACTGGAGCACCTCTGCTATGGGAACAGGTTGAGAGAGTTGGGCTTCTTCAGCCTGGAGAAGAGAAGGCTCCAGAGAGACCTTATTGCAGCCTTCCAGTACCTGAAGGGGCCTGCAAGGAAGCTGGGGGGGACT
>NW_010259269.1:391-3508 GCF_000690775.1 Eurypyga helias
GGCTCTGAGCAACCTGGTCTAGTGGCAGGTGTACCTGCCCATGGCAGGGGGGTTCTAACTAGATGAACTTTAGGGTTCTTTCCAACCCGAACCATTCTGTGATTCTGTGAAATGTATATAATCTGCCAAGATTTACTGGAACACTGCAGTAAATGTATGATACTTCATAGGTTCATGTCAGTATTACTTTAACACTGCTTCTGATTTATTGTAAAATGTATTTATGGAAGTCAAGCAGATAGGAATAGTTTTTTTGCTAACTTAAATAAAAATATTAGTTTTGCTTAGATGACACAGCTATAGCATTTCTTGTAATATATCATGATTGTTTTTTATGATCTTTTGAAAATTTTTCCTCTTAGTATGCTAGGATTATGAGATGAAGGTGGACAGTGATGATATCAAATGTCTATAGTATTTGCTCAGCTTGCATCCTTTTGGAATAAATCCGATCTGAGTTTAACGTCTAAGGTACTAGGTTAATAAACCCAGTTTAAGTAATGCAGAAGACAACTTGTGCATTGGCAAATCCCCCCTTTGTGTTTTTTAAATCTAACTATTCCTTTGTTAGGACACCATAGATACTGTAAATCTAAGTTCAGATATGGCTTTCTAAGATCCAGGTTAAGTGGGCTTAAAGGGCACTTTTTCAGACTCACAGGATACGCATACATTAGCGTTTTAATTCACAACAGAAGTTCATTTTCATAGACAATTTCCAGGTGCCCTACTTGGATATATGCTGTCCCAGATCCCCAAAGAACATAGATTCAATTCTTCTGGACTGAAATGAAAGTGTGATCTGGCTGAAACAACCCTGTGACACATCTGGAGTTAAGTCTGATGACCAGCTGTTCTTTGTAGATCCACTCCCATACCTCCACACTATGTGTTGATGTAGTGGCACATCCTAACAGGGTAAAATGATAGTAAGATAGGCTAAATCCTAGTTGTTGTGCTGAAATACCATTGTATATTAAGAAGGAATTGAATGCTTTATTAGGTATTGTTAGATAACGAGGTTTTTAGTAAGAATTTATCTATTTCACTGTTAAATTGATATGGGGAAAATTAGGGCCTGCCACTTAATCTCATTTTATGCTAATGGTTTCTTGTCTTCCTTCTCATTTTGGAAAATTTGAGATAATAGCAGAATGACATCTAATTTGGTTTTCTCAGTTTTCACAAATGGGAAATAAAGTTCCTTGCTCTTGCCACCTAGTAAATCTAATTAAAATTCTTATATGAAAGAAAATATTATTATGATGAAATAACTTTGATATTGTTTCTCTGTATTTTCAGTGATGCAGATTAAGAGGTGTATACAGTATTGTGCCACTTTTGCAGCATTGTTTTATGTCCATATGCACTGGTTTGATCCTCTAAGATAGTATAAACCACCCTTAGGCAGTATTAAGTAATCTAAATGCAGAAACCATTAGAATCGTTGCCTCTCAGTAAGTAGGTCCTCTTAAGCTGCCTCCAGTAATACAGCTCTTGTTATACATCTGTTAAAGCTGGCTCTGTTTATGTGTGGGAAGGCATGACCCTAAAGAAAGTAGATGGTAAGATAAGTCAATGCTGCCTATACTTCTCTTTGAGCTGTATAAAGAGGTGTTTAATGTCAGGCACTGTGTTTTGCAAACCTCGCTATGTATTCATGCAAGTGTACTCCAAAGTGGATAAACATAAGAAAAAAATAATTAACTGTTTAGAATGATATGAAAATTATACAAGTAGGTATAATGAAATATGTTAAGTAGCCTGTGACATATAATGCCACTGGTTACATCTTTTTAAAGATTGGTTGAAATTGCAGATGCTGTAGATATGGTCTATGTAGTCCCTGTAATTGCCAGCCCCTCCCTGATTGTTATGGAGATAGTAAGAAGCTTCAAGAAAAAAAACCCAAAAGTATTCTTGCTAAGTAGACTGCTTGAAATTACCAATTTTTTTCAGAAAAGTGAATGATTTAGGAAGATTTCATTTTAGAGAACATTTTTACTGTATTTTTTTTGTAGGGACTGAAGTATGAAATGTTAAATATTTATTACTTTTGGGCCATAGAGGAAATTCCAAAGCAAGCTATGTATATTGGATGTTTAAAACAAGATGAGAGAAGAGGAAATTAAACTCTGGTATATTAAAATTCCCATTAGTGATATAAAAATGCATAGATACGATAGAATTATGCTGGGGTTTAAACACAGTTTTTCTAATTATTATTTCCATAGGACAGACTTCTCTATACACAACAAGGAGTAATGCAGAATGACAAATATTAAGTAGGTGATGCTATATTCTTCAGGTTCATTCCTCTCACTACCAGCAGTTGTGCTGTTCTTAGGATGGCAGGTTAATTTTTATTGTTGGTGTCAAAAAATTAGAGATAACAATGTCGTTCTTAGTGTAGTGAAAGCATGATGATGGTCTGGCTAAATGTATATCAAGTTAGCATATTCAGTGGTCTATTGACCTTGAGGGGATGGTTGGTATTTTCTATAGCTAGCTTCATAACTGGGATTTTATCCTTTTGATAAAGGCAATTTATAGTGCCAGAATAACTACTTTAAAAGAAGCACTAACTTGTCTACCGCACGGTGAGAAAATGTGCACTTTGGAAAAGCTTCTCAGTTTTGAAGCACTGCATTCCCTTTAACTGGAACATTTGTACATACTGTAATACAGAGTAATAAAGAGATTTTAAAAGTTCAAGCCAATAAGGAGGGTCTAAATTTTTTTTTCACTATTCACATCTTCAGATAATCACTATTGGGAATAAAACATATAACCAGAACTGTGTGTGTCTTTCTGCTACATTAGTGACTTAGTCACCTACAGTGTTTCCCACACTATGTGTCAAGTTAATTTAGGGAGGTGATAAAATGTGTTCTGTTTTGTTTAGTGGACTCTCTAAAACTGTGTTCAGTGCATATTCATATTTTTTGTTGTCAAAACACTTTTGACAATGATACAAAACCTGTAAAATCTTACAGCGTTATTTTAGATCAGCCACTCAATTCTTCTTTATTTTTTGTTAATGATAATTTTGATAGGGTGATCTAGCTAAGGAGTACTTATTGAGAATATAAGATGTAGTTCCTTTGAAATGTTTAT
>NW_010259269.1:3540-8890 GCF_000690775.1 Eurypyga helias
GCTGAATATCTAAAAATTTTGTTCTTATCAGCCAAGATCTCTAAGACTGTGTACCTCGGACTGTATGTAGCGTGCTAAATGTTTCTTGCAATGGAACACTTGATTGATTTGTGTTCATCCTTGGTAACATTTCATCCTTGTGCTACCTCATTCTACCATTGGCCAAATCTACTGTATGGTTACTTGACTATTTGGCCACACTACACTCAATCTTGTTATGGACAGAAGAGAAACATATCTATATAAAGGGAATAATTTATTGTTAATATATTGGAAATCTTAAGTGTCTAATCTAAGAATCCTAATTATTATGGAAAAAGAGAGCAAAGAAGAAACTGAACACTTCTATTTTGAGAAAGTTTCAATAACGTGGTTACATTTTCTATACACAGATTTTGTGGTTTCTACCCCTTTTTCTTGTGTTATGCACAAAATTGGCCATGGAATATTTATTATTCAGGACAGGGTAAAGTGCTACAGGTGCTTAGCTTTTGTACACTTACTCCCTGCTCAACTGATAAGATGGTGGGCTCTAGGGTTTTCTTTGCAGCAGTAAAGGGTATTTACGCTGTCATCTGCTATGACCTTTGGTTACTGAGAACTCTTTTAATAAGTTTTCATCCTAAAAATGTTTCCCTAGAATTAAAACCCAAGTCATTCATGGTTTTTGCTTTAGTGCAAGCACAAATACCTTTTTTTTTTTTACGATAAACCCCCCGGAGAAACAATATTCTTAGTGCTTGCAGCAATTACAGTCATACTCTGATCTTGGGCTTACTAAATATTAAGGTATGAAGGATCATAGCAATGTATCTTTACTTAAGCAATAGTCCACATGCTTATATTCTCAGCCCACAGCTTTTTACCAATGACTGTCTTTGTATCTGATCAGTTTACTAAGAACACTTGACATACTTTCATTTGAGCTGTCATAAAACTGCTGTATTTTCATGCATGTTTTGCTCTGATCTTTCTTTTACTTTGTGTAACCAGTTTCCATCTTTTTTTTTAAGATTCTCCAAAATCAGTATGGCTTTAGATTATCATATTATATGACTCTGTCTCACCAGCAGTATCAGATAGTCTAAATATATATATATTCTATAATTAAAAATCTTATGTGAACTAGTGCATCCTCCATCATTATTATAAAACTTGTAAGCATGATATAAGATTTGTCGTGTTTTAATCTAAACCCTTTATGGTTTTGGTTTCTTACAAATGTTTTGGAGATATAGAGAAAATGGCAAGATCATTCCTTTTTGTAAAGTTTCACACTTCATTTCCTTGCATTTCATGCTATTCTGGCTAATGAAGAACTGAAACTTGAAACTGTGGTGAAAAGGAGTAAAAAGGTACTGCTGTGCTTATAAGCAAATAAAATTATGTGGTATATGGTACAGAAACTGCAATTGTGAACACAAAGTAATGAAAATCTGCAATAAGTATTAAAATACTGTCTACTTAAGCCAGTGAAGCATTAATTCATTTGCAACACAGGTAATGTGGTGGCTGACTATGAAAATACTTTATTCAAATATTGTTTAGATGTCATATTAACATAAATTAGGTATGTTTGGGGATCTTTTAAATACATATAAACTTCTGAAGCATTCCTTTATTCTATGATAATTTTTTTCTAATATCTTCTGTTACTTGCATGAACATGTGTTACAGAAAAGGCAAGGTTTTTCTAAAATTCAGAGTGATTACATTTGAATGCAGTGAGTAAATTCAAATTGTATATAAGCAGACATTTGATGTGATAGGAAGGAGATTGTTCAGATCTGAATATATGATAAGAAAAAGATTTCACGTTTCCAAGAAAAGAAATATGTTATTGAAAGTATAGTTGCATTCAGTTGTCTGCCTTTGACAGACTTTTCAGGAGTTGACCATATTGGAAATTCCAGCTCCTCCAGGCATACGTGATTGATTATTGGTTTTTTGTGAAGGATGCTATTGAGTGGTATGGACTATATAATCCAAAACACACCTGCAAATTTACATTCACTACACTAGCATTTCCAGAGATCCAATGCACACAGAGGATCAAATTCAATCAAGATGTAGAACACCTCAAACCGTGTCCCATTTAAATGTGTCTGTTTACATGGAGGCTGAATTTGATCAAGTTTCTAGCAAACAACTAAATAATTCAGTCCTGTGGCAGCCTTATTTCACATGACTTGTACATCTGTCTTGATTGTGAATATAGCTGTTTTCTCAGGAATGGAGCTTTGCTTTGATGAAAAGTGTCTGTAAAAACAATTTTTAATACATTCAATAAATAATACTTTGGTTGTCATTCAACCCGCATGTTTTTCTATTTCTGTAGAACCTCTTTGTTTTAGATTCTGATGACTAAATAATTCGGTGCAGGAGAACCAGGGCTATTTCACTTTGAAATTACAGCTGCTTGGGACAGGAGAAGAGTGTCTTGTCCTCTCCTCTTGGTGTTGTGCAAGCTCTCTGATAGATGGTACTGGAAAAAAAACCAAACAAAAGTCATAGATGGATACTTTGGGAGTCTTACAGCCCCACTTTTGAAAAATAACTATAGAACTTCTTTGTACGGCCACACAGTGTAGAATTGTTTAGGCTCGATTACATCATGCTGTGCTGCATTGTAAAATGAAGTGATTACAATGTGATTGGAGCATCTGATATATTTTGAGTCACTTGACAAAAGGGGAAATGTAGTGGAAAATCAAATGGATATATATGGGTAGCAGAAGTGATCAGAACAAACTGTGAACATAATTATCGTTGATTGCTATCCTGTTTTTAAATGTAACTGCTTGATAATAGCAGTTTGGTTTGGGTTTATGGTGGTGTAGAACTTCTCTCAATTCTAATTTCTCAGAAACCATATAGTAAATGATTGTTGAATACTGTGGTGATACCAAAACATCAATAGATTATCTTTAGTTGTGTGAATTTGAAGCCCTTTTAGCTGTTTTGATTAATTTAATTGATTGTAACTGTTTCTAATCAACTGGGATAATAAAGCTGGCATCAATAGAGGTTTTTATCCCCATTTTGATGGGGGATGATTCTCTCTACCTTTATTTTCCAGTTCTTCTGGGCCAAATGCAACTGTTCCTAACCCATTACAAACACTCGGATCTCTTCCAAACTTAACGTAAGCGGCATAGATATGATGGGATTTATTTTGATGGATAGTGTCCTCAGGAGTATAGGCAAGGATGAAATGTCAGTGCTGGTATTTTTCAGTCTGCTAAGTATCTCTGAAATTCCCATGCAAAATAATCTGCTGATCTGTTGTTGTGATTTAGCACAGGTATCTAGAGTTAGGTAAAACAAAATCACTCACTGTTATCCAATACAACTTGCTGAATTTCTTCTTTCACACTGAGTGTTCCTATCCTTAAGGCTAATTCTGTCTCCTCTGACTGAACATCTACCTGAGGCCACTGTGAGAGCTTTAATGATCAAAGTGTAAAAAAAATATAAGGTGACCAGTCAATGAGTTGACAGTTGGAGAATGTACTTTTTAAGGCAAGATTACAGATAGTCTGTTTTACTTTTCTGGCCTTTTAAATAATTGCTGAAGCTATGCACTAGTGCATAAATGCACGTAGCAGGGGAAAGGTAACAACATACCAACAAAGAAAAGGTGACTGTATGTTTTCAAGGAAGTCTTCCATAAAATAACAAAAACAGAAGTCAGAATGTGGATAATGAAGACAGAACCAACAAACAAATTCTTTTTTTTTTTTAATTTGGTAGTGCTGGGGCTAAGTAAGCACCTCAAGTGTGATATGCCACTGAGATAACCAAAGCAGACACCACTTCACTGATCTTCTCCAGATCAGGATAGAGAGTAACGTTGTCAGTGGAATTCTGGGACCTCCTCACATTGACAGGGGACTCAAACCCTGAATATTATCTCTAAGACGTATGTTTATCCTCCTTAACACCTGTCACTTCAGCCCTAGAAGCTGCCCCTTCTTTTTTGGATCCCTCTTTTCTAGCTGTAGCTAATTATTTGTATGGAGCTCTGTGAAGATGAATTTGTCCACTGTAAGAGCAGTTTGTGTAACACCGATTTAATTCTATCGGTGTTGTAGTGTACTTCTGAGATACACATTTCTAACATATCACAGATAACGCGTTTTATAGAATGGTGTGAACACTGATTAGTATCATTCATCCATTAGACTTACGACCAAATATTCATGTTTGCAATCTGCCACTAACCTTTGTTCCCTTTGCTTCCCTCAGGTCATAATCCAAGTCCCCTTTTTACTTGCTTTTTTTTTTCCCCCCCCAAAGGCATTTTCCTGTTTGACTTGGTGTACTGAGAACACTTCCACTCAGGAATGCATTCATCCTGAACATCTTTGTGATTGCTTTCTGTTTGCTTTGGCCTTTCTCTCCAAGCCTGCAGGTTAGGCTGCAGATATTTCTTTGCATATGGAATTCATTCAATTTCCCACATTTTGGGATTTGGGCCCAGAAATAAGAAATTAATTGTACTTGTCTAAGAAACGGTCTTATATTTGACTCAGGGAGGCATTATACCTTTATGGTGCTGTATAAAGTTTCATCTTTTAATGAACTAGTAGTATATTACTACTAGGTCAATTTTATGGATCTCATGTTAGATGAATTTCCTCTTATGGGTTAGTATGGGTTTGCATCATATATAGATAGCTATTTGAAAATAGAACATTATGTACAGGAATATTTATTTTTTATACTAATGTAGCTATTAATATCTTTACTTTCCCCACCTTCCACTCCTCCACCTCACTTTGTTTCCCATTTTCTCTCTAATATTTCATCTGGAGATCTCTTTTCACGTTTTTATTATAAAATCTATGGAATGGTATAAATCATTCTGCTTTTTGATTTGTATGCAGTTTGTCAGCACGAAGTTTTCAGCACAGTCTTGGAAAGCTCAAAACAAGGGAAATTTGTTAAAGGATTATCATCAAGTAGCAAATATAACAAAGTTAGCAGAACAAAACTTGCCATTTCAGTATTTACTACTATGACTCATGACAACAAATTTGTCAGTGCTATTGGTTTCAGTCTTATCAGTGACTTTAACTGTGATGGATGAACATTTCCATATTATGATTTTGTCATGCTTCAGGGTGACACCTTGGCATAATTATTCCAATGCATGTTGCTGATAGAGCAAATTTTGCAGAGCAGCAAGCAGAGCTTGCTGTCTGTATCATAAGTCTGTATTATTCCCAGTCTGTATTATATGTCTCTCTGAAACATTCCTTTGTAGTGCTTCACTGTGGCCAAGCTAAATGGTAGCCAGAGACTTCAGGGCAGATTTATTTATGAAATGGGTGGAAGCAGGGGCAGG
>NW_010259270.1:0-2016 GCF_000690775.1 Eurypyga helias
CCAACCCCACCACCTTAGCCTGAGAGCCAAGAGCAGGAGTGAAACTTCAAGCCCTGCCTCCTAGACCAATTACCCTCAGAAAAGACGCTCCTGCTTTGCTAATCACCCACACCGAGGTCGGGAACAGAGACCGAGCTGCCAGTAGGAACCTCCAGAAGTGTGGCCAGCAGGGAGAGGGAAGGGATTCTGCCCCTGTACTCTGCTCTGGTGAGACCCCACCTGGAGTGCTGCATCCAGCTGTGGAGCCCTCAACATCAGGATATAGACCAGTTGGAGCGAGTCCAGAGGAGGCCACAAAGATGCTCCAAGGGCTGGAGCCCCTCTGCTATGGGATCAGGCTGGGAGAGTTGGGCTTGTTCAGCCTGGAGAAGAGAAAGCTCCGGGGAGACCTTATAGCACCTTCCAGTGCCTGAAGGGGCTACAAGGAAGCTGGGGGGGACTTTTTACAAGGGCCTGTAGTGACAGGACAAGGGGTAACGGGTTTAAATTGAAAGTGCAAATGTACCTCCAAGTACATTTGTCTGACTTACCCCTTTCCTTTCGTTGTCAATCTATTCTCTGTAAACATCAGAGCAAAGGCTGATCTTATAACAGTGTCCCTAAGTGCTCGCTCATTTCAACAACCACTTTGCTTCTGGATCCATTTGATACCCAAGGTAATACAACATGTGCAACCTCAACTGAAGCCAACTGACCTCGTCTTTTCTTTCCATATGGGAGCAAGGCAGTGCCTGTGATTTACAGCACTGCCTTCACTGTTCTTGCTGCTGAGCTCACCACACATCTTCTCCCTCTGATCCCCATTCCTAGTGCCAGACTCCCCCACCACTCAGCCCCCCCTATCTAGAAAGTCCTCCACACACTTAATTGACTCTGTGGCTCTCTTCATTTCCCATCAGAGGAACTATCTTTTCTCCCTGTCTTATAACCCTTAACCTTCTCTCTAATAAAACAATCAAATCCTACTTCCCACTTTCCAAGTGCTCAATCAGTCTCCCTTGCCCTTTGGCACCCTATTCACCCTTGCCCCACAGTCTACAGATGTCATTCCTGTTATATATTGTAATGAATGCCTGTGAATGTTTGTGGATTTTATATAAAAGGTAGTAGATAAGGCTGGTTTTCTGCCTACTATAGAGGGAATAATCTGACTAATCTGTTCAGGTTAAAAGACTGGAAAAAAAAAAAAAAGGGGGTTGGTAAAAAAGACCCAAGTATTCCACATACATTATTAAATGTGCACAGGTATGTATCTTTCCATCTATATCTGCTTTTTCTGTGTAATCCCTGTATTAACGGGCACTAAGCTGATCCAAGATCATACTGACGTTTCTCAAAGTGTTCATCCTGTCTTTACCCTTCTACAGTGTAACTGCAGTACAGAAGTCTTTTGTTTGTTGCACATCATTTCTGCCTTTGCATGTGGCATGATGCACTCTTTTGCATCCTAAATGACACACTCCTTAGAGTAGGAATTGTCTTAAGCCATGCTTATGTTTACAATAGCACCTACAGCCTTGGTCAGGGGGATTAATGGCATTTTATTCACTATGTACAGCTGATGAGAAAAGAAATACACTACATATCTCAGTGAATGGAGCAGAGAGTGTTTAAGGGGCACTTCTTCTACCTTTTAATTTTGAGGAGAAATTTAGAAAAGGTCCTGTCATTTGCAAAATTTCCATTTATCTCTCTCAAAATGACAATACTAGAAATACAATGAAAAGCTTTGCAGACTGTCGGTGTCTTGTTGACCATAGATTAAGAGCCATCACCAAGCTGTTATCAGACATCATACCTAGAAATATATGCGCATACTTAAAAATCCCAACTGCATTTCACTGAAGATGAAGTGAGGTAAAAGCGGCCACAGGCTTGTATGGATAAACAAGCAGCTCCTGGACAAAGTGGGGCAAAAAAAAGCAGCCTACAGTAGGTGGAAGCAGACACAGGGAGCTTGGGAGGATTACAGGGAAGTTGTCTGAGGGGTCAGAGATCAGATCAGATCAGGAAAGC
>NW_010259271.1:0-2169 GCF_000690775.1 Eurypyga helias
GGAGCATCGGGGAGGAAAGGGCTTCCCGCAGAGGCCATCGGGGTTCCCGTGTGACACGCGCAGGAGTGCTGGCCGGTGGCCTAGACACAGGTTTCCACCCAAACCCCCTGAGATCCCCGCCGTGAATGTAGGGTAGGTCGGCGGTAAGCAGAAATAGCTGCCCATCTGGGGCTCTCCTCAAGCGAGCAAGCGCGCCCAGGCGTAACGGGGTGAAAAGTCAGTCCCTGCGGAGCTCGTGTCCCTGCAGAGTTCGGCTTTCGGCTGCGCGGGAAACCGTGAGCGTTGCCAGAGGCAGCGCAGAACGCACGGCTGGAGAGGAGGGAGCGCGGCGTAGGACGAAGGTGTGTGCCGAGGCTGACCCATCATCCCTCGCTGGTGATGGGCTCACCCTGCTCCTCTCATCCACTCCCCCGGCTGATGCGCTGTTGGACGTGGTCCCCTTTCCACACGCAGCAAAACAGAACCTATTTTGCAACACAACACGTCTGGGGGAGGGGAATAAAAGTATCTTCAGGTCCTTCCTTTTCTGAGATGTTAGAGTCAGTTTTTATCAGAAAAAAACCCCACCCACCCAATCCAAAACTCAAAACAGGAAACTGTTATCAGCCTGCCAGGAAGCTCTATTGCTTCGTGGAAGTGTTACCCTACGGTCATTGCTACTTTCAGTAGCTGTTTGTGAGTAATTTATGGCTTTAAGATGGGCGTCAAATCTTCCATGCAAGCAGGGGAGAGGCCCTAAAGCTGGAAGGGGTAGTGGTAGGAGCCGAGGGTGGAGGGGAAATACCAAGAAACAGGATTTGTATTATCTCACTACATATATTTACAACGATAAGATTTTCATTGTCTTCTATGGTAAATTATGATCCTGTTTTTGTTCTGTATTCGGCTCAGGAAGCAACAAACCTACGTTTTCAAAAAATGCACAAGCTTAGTCGTCAGTGACTGTTATTCAGCAGAATTAATCGAGGGACTCGGGATGATATGTAACTTCTTGGCGGGGGAATTTCTAAATCATGACATTCTGCGTGCTTGTATTCCAAATGTGTGCAGGTCTCTGTGTGAGACTATATAGATATATATATATGTATATGTGTCTTATCAGCCGTAAGACTATATATATATATAGTCTTGCACAGAGATATATAGTGTTGTAGATATATCTATGTGTAAAACTATATGTGTATATAGATATCTATAGGAACTTCTTACAGGGGATTGGCGGGTTCTTTTTCATGCTCCAGTTCTGATGTGTCCATCTCTGGCTTGTTCACATCCAGAAGTAATTTCCTTAAAAACAGTGTTCCTCCAAAGTGTCTTTGGATTAAAAAAAAACAAGGTGGTATGTGACATAGTAAAATGTATCTGAGAACTACTTGTGTGTGTGCGTTTTATGGGCTGAAATCAGGAGCTTTCAGTTCAAATGTGGCAGGTAGCGGTGTTGAACAGCGCTGGCTCCTTGCCCAGTATTTCCCTTTCTTTTGCCTCTTTGCTCGTGGGTGCAGCTGTGTGAGCGCTCTGCGGGTGGCTGTCACCCGCGTAGCCGCCTGACGCTACGGCGATCCTTACAGCAGCCCTGGGAAGGCACCAAGGGAAGAAGGAAGCGCGATGACGCTGCCAGGTTCTTGCATTTGTCACCTAGACTGCTGACTACAGAGCTTGTTTATCTTTTAATTTGTGCTGGCAAATCTCTTTTGCTCCAAAATAAGAATTGAACTTTTGTCTGGAAAGCTGAACTTATGGACCGTGAAGGAAAAAGGAATTTCTGAGTGTGTAACCCGTGACCAGCTCTCCTAAAGGTAGTTTGGCACTGGGGCCGTGCGGAGGAATCGGGATGATGTCCTGGTTAAGCTCGCCGCGTGCCACCAGCAACGCAGAGAATGCCTCTGTGGGCTCCTGGGCTCTGGGCTGGCTCACCACGGTATGACCAGGCTTTGGGAGTGCAGGGAGTGATCGGTTTTTCTGGGAGCAGTGTGTTTCTCCGCATGGTTTGCAGTCCCTGTGAAACCAACCTCAGAGAGGTTAAAAGCTCCATCTTTCCGTCTCCTAACAGATAGCGAGTGCGCTTTGAAATCTGGCTGTGCTTATTGGCTTCTGCTCAGATTTCCACACCTGAAACAGGTCTTTAAATGCAAAGATCAACTGTTTTTTCACCCCCAGTTTTTAAATGAT
>NW_010259272.1:0-2366 GCF_000690775.1 Eurypyga helias
CCCCTGGGAAGGGAATTAACCCCGTCCTGACCAAACCCAACACACACGAGTTGCGTGGAGTCTTTTTTTCCCTGTGTCCTGGTGCCCCGGAAGCACCGGGTTGGCAGCCAGCGGTTGGGTTGGCCTTGCGGGAGGGCAGGCCGTCCCCATCGCCGCTGCAACGCCGCCGGCCGGTTCTCCCCCAGGTACGGATGGCGCTGAAGAACGCGGAGAAGGAGCTGGAGTCCCACTGCAGCTGGGCAGCGCCCGAGGCCCTGCAGAAGTGGCTCCAGCTCACCCACGAAGTGGAGGTCCAGTACTACAACATCAAGAAGCAGAACGCGGAGAAGCAGCTGCTGGTGGCCAAGGAAGGGGTGAGCCTTTCCACGCCTTCTCCCGGGAATTTCAGCGTCTTGTCCCGGGGTCTTCCTCTCGCAGCCACGGGGAAAGGTTTGGGGAATGAAACCTGTGGAGTTGGTGTCTCTGCACCTTCTTTATTCCCCTTTAATGCCTTAAATGTGCATTGGTTTTGAAGTGCAGCAGAAACCTTCTGGCAGGGGGTAAGTAGGGGCTGCAAACCGTAATGAGCCATCGCCCCCGAGGGCCCGGCGGGCGCTGGGGTGGGCATGGAGCCCTGGGCAGCTGCAGAGCAGGAGGCGCTGCCGGAGCCAGCACACGTGGGGATCACCGTGCAGGAGGTTTTGTGCCTCTTAAGCATCATCCCCACTCGGGGTGATTCACGTGCGAGGCAGCGATGGGTAGCGATGAATCGTTTCCGTATTCCGAGTTTCCGTGCCAACCCAAGACCGGTGAGCTCAGGGAAGCTGGCGTGGCGTTGGTGTGGGCGTACGGGGCGCTCGGAGCTGGCAGCGTGGAAGAACTCACCTGCCTTCCTGTGTTTTCATTCTGAACACTAAGGTGGCAGTGGGCTCCCTCCCGCGGGCGCAGTGCTGGGGTCCACGTCCCCCGTTTAGCTTCTTGAAGTCTGGAGTTAGTGCCACGAGACCCGTGACCCACAGGTCTGTGTCCGGGGGCTTCAGCTTTGCCCACACACGGTGCCACAGAGGGAAGGTAGATTAAAAATCCCAGTCCCAATCCCAAACCCCTCCCCAAACCAACAACCCTGGGGCACTGACAGTGTGTCTCTGACAGTTTACTCATGGCAAAGACAAAGCAAGGCCTTAGGAGAGCCGGTCGCTGCCGGGGGTAGCTGGTTCAGCTCCCTCTGACTTCTGGGATATCGGGAGAAGGGCCAAAGGAGGAGCATGAAACCCCCAACCTGCTCCCTCGCTGCTGGCTGATTCCTCACCTCCGTGTCAGGGAGAAGAACATCCTTCAGTGAGCCCACAGCTCGCACCGTCCACGTGTGTGCAGACAGCTGCGGCGACTATTTCTGGCTCGGCCCATCCTGGATGTTCTCATCCTGGAGGAAACATAAGGTCGTCTTCTTCCTGTGACCTTTTTCTGTTGATGTTCCAGGCTGAAAAAATTAAAAAGAAGCGAAACACCTTGTTTGGGACGTTTCACGTTGCTCACAGCTCATCGCTGGATGACGTCGATCATAAAATCCTAACTGCAAAGTGAGTATCTACCTGACACCTTCCCTTCTTTCTGCTTCCCTCGTTCACCCCCTCGTATTCCAGGCGCGAGCGGAGCGGAGCCTGTGCGCTCCAGTTAGCTGGGCTCGGACTTGCTCCTTTTTAGAATCCCGGGATGGTTTGGGTGGAAGGGACCTCAAAGCCCCCCCAGCCCCACCCCCTGCCACGGGCAAGGACACCTTCCATAGCCCAGGGTGCTCCAAGCCTCATCCAGCCTGGCCTTGGACATTCCCAGGGATGGGGCATCCACAGCTTCTCTGGGAACCTGTCCCAGTGCTCCCACCCTCTGCGGGAAGAATTCCTTCCTGATGTCCCAGCTCCATCTCCCTCTTCCCGTTTAACCCCGTCCTGCCATCAGGAATCCCCTCATTATGCCGATGTCTCAGCATCAGGAAACAAGGCAGAACCACTAGACCCCCTGTTTCCGATGGTTTATGGTGTCGTTTTCCTTCATTCCCTACCTTTTCCCTTCGTTGAACCTCGCTGCCAGGCAAGCGCTGAGCGAAGTGACGGCCGCGCTGCGGGAGCGCCTGCACCGCTGGCAGCAGATCACAGATGGATCTGCTCTGCGGCTTCCAGATCGTCAACAACCCCGGCATCCACACGCTGGCATCGGCCCTCAACATCGACCCGGGCTGGATGGGCACCCCGCGCCCCAACCCCTCGCACTTCATCATGACCGATGACGTGGACGATTTGGACGAAGAGATCGTGTCTCCCATGTCCATCCAATGTACGTGATCCCTGTTATCCGTGCGGGCCGCGTCGGCAGCTGCCGGGTGCCAGAGC
>NW_010259273.1:0-7297 GCF_000690775.1 Eurypyga helias
ACCCCCGAGTCCTTCTCCTCAGAGCCACTCTCTATCCACTCTCAATGACCATGTCAGCAGCAGGCTTCCAGACAAAACAGCCACCCGTTTAGGAAAAGCCTTAAAAGCAACTTCTGGTTTGAGGGCTGTTCCTGGCAGGACCCTTGCTGCCAGACAAGCCTGAATCTAGATGATGCCATGTCTCCAGCTCGAGTTGTACTGGTGTCAAATGGGAACAAAGCCAAGCCATCCTGCCCTACAGGGCTCCTCAGGGGAGACAGAGGGAAAGCTACAGACCAAGGGAAAAAACCAGCATCCAGCTTATCCTAAAGGAAAGATGAGCTATCCTAGTGGAGGCCAGAATCCCACAAACGACAAGCATCAAAGGAACAAAGAGGGTTAGCATCTACACGCTGACAGGTAGCCTCCGACAGGCCCCCCAGGGCTGCAGCTGGCTGACCCCCTTGCTCACCTTCTTCTCGTCTCCCTCTTGCAGGAGCTGGAGGTGGCTCCTCTTCTCGCTGTCCTTGCGGAGGGAGCTGTTCTGGTGGTGCGGCAGGCCCATCGGCGGGGACACGCTCCGGCCCTGCGGGTCCACCCAGGTGTAGATGTGGTTGGTGACATAACCCCCCGGGATGCGTCCCACCGAGTGCACAGACAGGTTCAGCTTCTTGCAGCCTTTCAGTACCTGGAAGACAAGCCAAAGAGAGGAGGGAGTTAACGCCTACGGAGGTGGAAGGACAATCTGCCCTAGGACTCTGGGGTGACACAGCTCCTATCTTCCTTGGGGCTGAAAGATCTCAAGCTACTCTGCAGCCAGCAGCTGAATGACTGAACTATGTGAAAAGCTAGTGAAAGGGCTGGGATTTTTCTGTTCTCAACATCACCAGGGCTACGGCAAAGCTACTGCTGCTGACAGAGAAAATACACTCTCCCCATGGGCCAGAGAAAGAGCCGAGTGAAGCAGAGCAGAGGAGGCAAGGTAGGTAGTGACATGCCAGGAGGAGCCCCAGTATGGGCTGAACCTGAGACCGAGCAGCTGCCGCAGCTTCGGAGAGGACTCAGAGCAGGACAGGGACCATCAGTGCTGGGCTAGAGCAGCACTGTTGGTCCACTCAGCTCAGCCTCAAGCTCTGCCATTGGAAAGGCTCTTGATGCCTTCCATGGATATAGACAATGCTCCCAGAAATTTAGCCTCTGATTTAATTTCATTACCTGCTGCCCCTCTCCAGCATGAATAGTCAATTAATGAGTACAATAATTAATATATACATATATTTAAACCAGCATGCACCGAGATGACCTTGAGATTCAGATGAGGCCATTTGCAGTTGCTCCTCTATTCCTCCAGCTTCCACCATGAGAAGCTGACACAGGCTTTAGAGTAAACTTAATTTAACATTTAGGATTTCTCCCTGGGGACAGCTGTAAGCACTGATGCCTTCCAAGGCCTCAAGAACATCAACACTCCGGATCTGCTCTCAGAAAGGAGGTGCTTTGGAGGTTTTCTTTTTTCCATCCCCATATATATGTCCCTTTGATGAGCTGCTCCTGCAAGGTCTCCTCTCCCCACTGAGCAGAGAAGCTGCCACACAAATCTCATGATCGGGAAGAACTAATATCGGCAGCTCTTCAGTAAAGAGCAGTATTGTCAGTAATAGTGGGCTGGCTGGATCCCAGCTCCAACCTGGCAGCACTCCTGTCCCTCCCCGCCAGAGCCAGAGAGAATCCAGCTCGCCAATTCCCAGTTCAGCATCTCCATCACTTACAGCAATTTGGCTGCAAATTTGTCACATGCTCCCAAGGTCATCACGTGCCTGGAGAGCTTAAGCAAGGACTGCGAAACCAACAGCCCCATCAGAACAACCGCAGAGCGCTTCGACACCGTGGGCTGCCCACTAACCCTGTTCCTGTCCCCTCAGCTCCCCCGGTCCCTCGAACACATCGCCTGCCGCTGTCACTTCTCTCCGTGCGAGCACACGGAGCCCACCACGCTCCGCTCTTGCTGGCATCAGCCCAAGTCCCACTGGGCCAATGGAGCTACTTGGGAGCCCGCTGTCCAACCCAAGGTACCACTCTCAGGTGGGTACCGTGAGTAGGGGCCCATCCACACTTCGGGGCACCCAACCCCCCTCCGTAAGCGGGCACACAGACAGGCTCAGGGTGATCTGAACTTCACAGCAATGAGCTGGGTGACAGGGAGGCTTCTCACCCACCGTAGAGCTACCAGTGCTTAGACCTCTATGAGGTTGTGGGTACAGCCCCCACAGAAACAGTCTCCATTCATTCAAACTGGAGCCATCTCGATGAAAACTTCTTTTAAGCCTGTGTAACTTCATTCCCTACCTAGGCACTGAGAGCAAACAGCACTGACAGGCCCAAGAGCAAAGTCTCACCTCCGAGTAAGGCTGCAACTCCTCATCAAGCACAGGCAGATAATGAGGATAATCAATGATTTGTCCAACTGTACAGGGTTACAGTCCTCCCCCTGCTACAGAAATGCCACGTGATCCTAACTGACACTTGCACATCCACTCTTAGGCTGTTTGCACTGATCCTGGGCATTCCTCACCTGTCCGTGTTCACACAGTGTCTCAAAGCTGCTGCTGAATGTCACTGTGGTTTAAGGAAGGAGCAAAGGAAAAACTCTGAGCTGAGGCTGGGTCAAGAGCGCACACCGGGCCCTTCCCGAGCTACTCCCTCCCCACCTCACTGCACCCACTGTTCCCACGCGGGTCTCTTTGGGACTGATGCAGGGATCCCGTTTCCTCCCTTCCTCAGGGCATCCATCCTGGCAGGGGAACCCTCTCGGGTTTCTATCACACAGGAGAGAACGCAGGCACGGGAGAAGTGACCACGGGCAGGCAGAACCCCAGCCCTGTGCCAGGCACGGGGAGCAGTCCCAGCCTGCCCCGAGGACGGGGCAGCGGTGGTTGCCGAAGGCTGGCAGAGCGCTGGCTGCTGCCGTCCTGCTCAGCTAAATGTCACGCCCTGAGAGAGCAGGACCAGCAGCAGAGCTGCTCTCTGGAGGCACAGTAAAGTCTCCAGGGATGAAAGGCCAGAGATTTACAAGGGATTTTTTATGTCCCCCTGCAGCTCCCTTGACAAGGCCGCCAGGAGATGGGATCTCAGTCAACAGGGAGATGTTTTATGCATGAAGGTGACAGCAGAGAGCCAGGAGGCTCAAGGCAGCAGGCTGGGCCAGGGCTCCCCAGCAGCCTCAGCACAAGGGGAGGGAGCGAGCGGTGCCCACTGAGATGTTGCTGGCGAGTCTCTCCCAGCTGAAAGCAGAGCGGCAGCAGGCAGGCTGGTCACACTCACTCTAGTCCTTCATACAGTTACTGAGGCTTCTCAAGGACCCAGTGAGTGAAGTAGTTCCCTGCCCAGCAGTGTTCCTCCCTCAACACATCCCCACTGCTAACGTCGACTGAAGAGCTAGTGCAGGCCTGCGGCGGTACCGCACCAGGGGTCTGCCCTACACTTGGGAGCCCTTGGGGACAAGTTCTGCTGGCCCCCAAGCCACCAGCACTGGCAGGTGACCTGCACCTTTTGGGTGACCACAGTGACACCCACACAGGACTTACCTTCCCACTGCGAGGCAGCGTGGGGCCACCCATACAGCTCAATGAGTAGCTGGTATCGACCTTGGTAGCTGGGGATCCCAGTCACCTGCCCCTGTGCTGGGTGCTAAACACACTCAAAGGGACAGTGCTTGCTTCAAGAAAACAAGTGAGAAAGAGCAAGCAGAGAGGGGAGCAGCAAGGCAGGAAACCCCTGGTCCAAGGTGAGCCCGCAAACTCCGGAGAAAGCGGGTGAGAACCTCTCTCACAGCATGGTGACCCCATCCTGGTGTGGGGCTGAGCATCCTTGCCTCCCACTGCAACTCTGACCAGCCTTCCAGCAGTCAGGCTACACCTCAGCCCCTGCCCACTCCCCACCGATTCCCAGCCTGCGGCAGACAGCCCTGCCATCACACACAGCTCCCACCCTCTCCCATTAAACTCCCTCTTCACTGGCTTTATAACCCATGAGACAACCAAGGGCCACGGCCCAGGCAAACCTTCACCCAGCTGCAAGCTGGGAGAAGAGCTACAGGCCATCAGCACCCCCAAACCGCTCAGAACACACGTGTATGTGCTGGCATGCAGATGCATACATGGTACACAGACGTGCAACATCACTACAGACACGCAGGTAAAAAGCAAGAGCTGTTTAACAGGACAAAGCAACACTGCGGGACCATTTCAGGGACCTACATGACTGATGTTTTTTTTTTTTTCCTAGAAGACAGTCTCCCACAGCCCTGCTTCAACATGGCCTTCAGGCATCTGCTTACATAAGCAAGCATTTAAGCCTCTGCCTAGCACATGCTTAAGGACAGGCCTGAAATTCAGCTGGTGATGCCCATCTGTAAGCTGAATCTATTTGTAATCGAGTCTATAAGAAAACATTTTTGACTTGTGAGCTTGCATCGACTTGATTAGACTATTTTTGTTAATTTTAGGATAAACCTAGGTTCCTCTCAGCTCAGGGGTAAACCCTTCTCCAACTGTGAGCACAAATAGCCTGAGAAATCTCTGCTGTTACCCTCCACTAGAAGCACGTCTGCTCAGGGAAGCCGAAGTACAGCTCCTGCCTGAGGAAGAGGCCCAGGATGAGCCAGAGGCTGAGGAGCACAAGGCTTGCTCGACACCCGTGTCCTCACTGGCCATCATCGTCTTGTCAAAAATCACAGGGCAGTCAGCACAAACTGCTTCCCCAACCCAGTGACCACTAAAGTCAGTTTTGTTCAAATATTTGAGCTGCCTTCATCCATCAGACAGCCGCTAGCTATTTAAACTAAAGCTGACACAGCTAGGAGCGGAGATGAGAAAAGCAGCAGTATTTTCTCTCGAGTAACAGCACCGCACACACTCCCGAATGAAGTGCGGCAGGCAGGGGAACGAGAGCTGGCACAGGCCTTATAAAAACCTTTGTACAACCACACACTGAACCAGACTTTAACAAAGCACTTGGCCTGCAGAGCAATGAGGCATCAGGTGAGCCAAACGGGAGAAGCTTCCATCATACAGCCAAACAAAGATAGAAAGCTGCTCCAAGTGACCAGAGCTACAATCCATTTCCCCACATGGGAAGAAATGCTGTGCTTCCCCCTCCTTGGCTTTGTTCTGGCTTTACCAAGCTGGTGCATCAGTTTATCTTCTGGTTTGTACAAGTGTCCCCACCAGCATCTGGGAGATGAAGTCTCTTACCCTTGGGGGAAAGAGAGGAAAAATGATGGTCCCAGTGGTATTAGAAGAGATCCCTGGAGAGGACCTGCTGGGAGAAGGCCGTTCTCTGGACGTGGTGCAGTCTTGTGGGGACACACTGGATCAGCAGCTGTTGCACAGCCCCTGACTCATCCATTTCACTGAGGCCTGTTCCCATCCTGCATCCAAACCCAACCCCACACTGACCTATGGGGCTTAATTCCTGCCTCCTAACAGCTCCCAGAAGCCTACACATCAGCCACGGGGATCCCAAGCACAGCTGACAACCTCCACTGGCTCTTTCTATTCACCCTCCCTGTCCTCTGACAGGGTGTAGCCTTTAGCATGGGAGCCAAAATACCTCCAGCTGTTACAGCCACAGCAAGTAGCTTCCTATTCTTCAGTGCCTCAGTTTCCCTCTATTGAGGCTGACAAACTATCTGCTTTTGAAAAGGATGCCACAGCAACCCCAACAGTCCCCTCCAAGCTGGTGCATCTGGATTTTCCACCCAGGCACAGAAGACAGATGGGTGAAGGCTTTCTCACCAAGCTTGGGGCACATGAGACAGGCACCCTCAGGCAGCTCCTCCCCTGCTCCACCCCACTTCAGCTCTTCAGTTCTGATAACATTTCCATCAGGCTCTCAGCAGCTTTCAGAGTCTGGAAGAAAGAAGGTTGATTTGACGTCCCAAAGGAGTTTGCAGGTAATTTTCTCATCCACTGAGCATGATTATCCAGCACCTTTGGAAAGTTAGCAGCACATGATAATGACTCTCTCCTGCCAGCTGTTCTTCAGGTCCTTATGAAGTGCTCTGGGAGAAGCCTCCCTCCAAAGGATGCTCCAGCTCCAACATGGGCTCCTATGAGGAATCCAAGCAACCACCATAGTGGAGCATTTGCCATAAATTTCTTAACACCATCTTGGGCCTGACAATTTTTATTGCTACAGCACTGGGATACAGGGTAGATTTAATGGGGCCATTTATGCCTGCTGCTAAGGTAATGAGGTGCAGCCTACCACTGCACTGGGATCTCACCGCCCACTTTACATCAAAGCCAGGCTAGGCCTGGGTAAGCCGGAGGGCTGCGGAGGGCTTCCCGCAGCACCGCTCCTCTCCAATTCCACATGCAGCTCTAGCTGGGTGCTAGAGTACCCAAGGAAACAACCTCAGAATCGAGGTAGAGGTCTTGCCTCTAATAAAAGAAAGTGCTTTGAGTGTAGAGGTGCTGCAAAAATGGAAATCATTAATAGCCGAGCAAGGAGGCAGGAGCAAAGGGTAATGGGCTGAGCTGGAGAGGCAATGGGCGACTCTGCAAACCCCTGGGGACAATGACAACTGCATTACAAACAGGCAACTCAGCAGCTCGGGCAGGATGGAAGGTTTATCAAGCCAAGGATGCATCAACAAAGCCATTCATCACAGGGAGAGGAGGTGGTCAATGTCAGGGCATCAGAGAACACGACAGCCACTGCTGCTCACTGGAGCTGGTTCCGTTCGCCTTAGCCCCATCCTCAGCAAGAGGAGAGAGCCTTGATCTCCAGGGACACGGTGTGGAGAGGTGCCCTGGTATCCCCTGGGAGCAGCCGCAGGCTGGGCAGGCTTTGTGCTGACAGACAGAGCCCAGATGCAGCCTCTGGCTGGAGCTCCCCATTGCCAGGAACATTGGGCTTCACTGCCCTTGCCAATCCGGTGGCTGGCACTGGCTCTCCTAAGCCAGCTGGGAGCCCCAGGACCTGGGTAAAGCCAGTCCTGGATGGGCACATTCAGATCAGCATCCAGGGCAGATGCAGCCCTAAGACTCCTCATCTTTGTCCAGCTGTCCCAGTAAGCAGGATTATTCCCTCATCCATTTAATTTTAATTTGATTTCTCAGGGCTGGTGAGAAAGCGCTGCCTGACAGTGTGGAAACCAGAGGTGCTAATACTGACAGACCAGGGATCCACACAAGCAGCATCAACACCTTTTTCCCTGCCATCCCATTGGCACTTGGGCTAGCAAGGACCATGTCTATGGCAGAGGGCAGGACCCATTTTCCAGGTGGTATCCCTGAACATCAAGAAATCAGCA